>NW_026589730.1:137683-139458 GCF_907164565.1 Psammomys obesus
AAGTCAAAGACTTGTATGAAAAAAATTTCAAGTCTCTGAAGAAAGAATTAGAGGAAGATATGAGAAGATGGAAAGATCTCCCATGCTCATGGCTTGGCAGGATTAACATAGTAAAAATGGCCATCGTACCAAAAGCAATCTACAGATTCAATGCAATTCCCATCAAATTGCCAACACAATTCTTTACAGATCTGGAAAGAAAAATTCTCAACTTTGTATGGAATAACAAGCAACCAAGAATTTCTAAAACAATCCTCTACAATAAAAGATCTTCTGGAGGTATCTCCATCCCTGATCTCAAGCTGTACTATAGAGCAACAGTTATAAAAACTGCATGGTACTGGCATAGAAACAGAATGGTGGATCAATGGAATCGAACAGAAGACCCAGAAATAAACCCACACACTTACGGACACCTGATTTTTGACAAAGATGCCAAAACCATACAATGGAAAAAAGATAGCATCTTCAACAAATGGTGCTGGTCCAACTGGATGTCTACATGTAGAAAAATGAAAATAGATCTATACTTATCACCCTGCACAAAACTGAAGTCCAAGTGGATCAAAGACCTCAACATAAAACCAGACACATTAAATCGGTTAGAAAAACAATGGGGAATACCCTAGAACTCATTGGTACAGGAGGAAACTTCCTGAACAGAACACCAACAGCACAGGCTCTAAGAGCAACAATCAATAAATGGGACCTCATGAAACTGAAAAGCTTCTGTAAAGCAAAGGACACCGTCATCAAAACAAAGCGACTGCCTACAGATTGGGAAAGAATCATCACCAACCCTTTATCTGACAGAGGACTCATATCCAATATATATAAAGAACTAAACAAGCTGAAAAGCAACAAACCAAGTAATCCACTTAAAAAATGGGGAACAGAGCTAAAGAGAGAATTCTCTGTAGAGGAATATCGAATGGCAGAGAAGCTCTTAAAGAAATGCTCAACTGGTATCCTTGCGGGGGAGGGGCCAAGATGGCACCGGGAGAACACCGTGTCTGAGAAGCTGGACAACACACTCCGTGCAGCGACCAGGAGACTGAACTCTGGGCCCTAAAACTACAGCGATCGTGTTTCCCAGGTGAGGGGAGGCTCCCACGGCGTGGGAAGCGGTCGGGTCCACTCTCGGCTGCCCAGCCAGAACCCGGAAGAGAACCTGGCAACGCGGGCTTTGGGTCTTCGGGCTGGTGCCGCAAGCCTGCTTTTCATTATCAATTTCCCAGGCTGATTGGTGGGCACAAGGGGGCCTAAGGCTGGGAGTCCCAGTCGCAAAAAAAACCCCATGGGGAAGGAAAGTTGCCAGACTGCTCACGGGTCACCCAGTCTTTCCCTGGAAGGTCTCTCCGACCACGGGTACCCGCCGCCATTACAATTGAGCTCCTGCGCCGCACACTGATTGCAACTGCGCGCCTAGCTCAAAATCCCTACTCTCTCTTGGGAGGAGGCAGGAGGTGTCCAGTAGAATCTGCCACAGACCACATTGTCTGTACCCCAACCCGAGATCGGGGCTGAGAAAACCCTTTCCTTTCAGGCACTCCCCCAAACGCCGCCATCACCCTGCCGCAGAGGAGTAGAAGGATAAAGAGGCACACAGCGGCTTCACAGTGCCGGAACTCCAGTGCTGCCGGCCGCTCCTAGCAAACAAACTACAGCTTGGGATCTGGGACTGTGGTCAGTCTACACATCCTGAGATTATCCTGGGTCCAGCGAAATAAGGTCTAGCAGCAAGTTCTATCACCGGCGCCCCCCCCCCCCCCCCC
>NW_026589730.1:139558-145813 GCF_907164565.1 Psammomys obesus
CCCCCCCCCCCCCCCCCCGGCAGAGAAACGCCGCCGGCTCAGGGCTCAGGATCCAACTGAGAAGCCCCAACCCCTGCTGGCACTCCCCTGAGAGCACCTCCATAAGCTCGCCCTAGCAGAGGAGAAGGTCAGAGGGGAAGGACAGAGAGGCAGCCTGCCAAGGACACAGCACCCTCTCTCCAGCGGCCCCTAGCAGAGAAACCCAAGCTCTCGATCTGAGGACACTCAACCCTACCTGGTACTCTCTTGGGATCAGCAAACATAGATTCTACCTCTAGGCTGCTTCTGGCAGAGAGATCTGGGCCCGGGATCTGGGATTGAGTACACTCACCCTAACTCTTTCCCGCGCCACCCAGGGACCAGTCAACATAACCCCTTCTGGCAGAGGGAAAGGACAAAGAGGCAGCACACAGGAAAGGTGGACACCGAGTCCTGCGGCCACAGTGTCACAGAGCTGACTGTTAGCCTACCCGTGCACTTCCGCAGCAGGACCAAAACAGAAAGTAGCGAGCAAGGGGAACCCCTGTGAATTCCAACTGGTCCTGCAAGAGAGTGAGTGAGCCTTCTAGGGAGAGATTGCCCCAGACCCAAGGCCTCTCCACAGAAGCAACCAGATGAGATCCCTGCCACCCACACTCCTAGTGTGGGCATCAGAGGGATTCTTGGGATAGCGACCCCAACATTGAAGCCTCTGCCTTGCAGGTCCATCAGGGTAATCCAGGCAAACAATCCCTGGATCTCAGTCAGAACTACGTAATAGTGGCTTGCAGGCCACTGCAATAGTCAGAGAATCCGCGCATGCACACTGTGCCCGCTAAAAGCGCACACGAATAGCGCCAGCGTCACATTCTTTACTTAGGCAAAACTGAAAACACAGTGCACACCCCCAAAGCAGTGAACCTCTTTCATCTTCCTGAAAAAAACAGTCCAGAAAACAGAAAGAGAAGATCATAGCCCAAACTACAATCTCGAGGAACAACCAGTGAGTATTATAAATAACCGGATGGCTAGAGGCAGACGTAAGAACACTCCCAACAAAAATCAGGACATAATGACCTCACCAGCAACCCCACAAAACAATGGACACTTCAATTCACTAGATATACAAGAAAACGACCTCAAAACTATGTTTCTCCAGCTATTAGAGGCCCATAGAGATGAAATGAACAAAGCCTCAGAGAAATAACCAAAGAAATCGAGACTAACCAAGAGGAAACAAATCGTGCACTCAGAGAAATGACCACGAAAATTGAGGCAAACAGTGAAGAAATGCACAAAGCTCTCAAAGAAATGTCCACACAAATGAAGACAAATAAAGAAGAAATAAACAAAGCTCTCATAGAAATACAGGCATTTATACCCAAAGAAGTAGAGGCACAATTAGTGATACATAGAGAGGAAATGGACAAAAAAATAGAAGCTATCATTGAAAAGCAGGAGTCCACATTCAAACAGATGAAGGAAATGGTGCAAGACATGAAAACAGAATTAGAATCAATAAAGAAAACACAAATAGAGAAAAACCAGGAGCTGGAGAACATAGAGAAAAGATCAGGCACCACAAAGGTAAGCATCACCAACAGAATACAAGAGATGGAAGAAAGAATCTCAGGAGCCGAAGATACACTTGTGGAAAGTGACACGTCTCTCAAAGAAAAAATAAAATCAGAAAAGTTCCAAACACAAAACATCCAAGAAATCAAGGACACCATGAAAAGACAAAACCTAAGAATAATAGGAGTAGAAGAAAAAGAAGACATCAGGCTCAAAGGTCCGGAAAATATTTTCAAGAAAATTATAGAAGAAAACTTTCCCAACTTAAAGAAGGAGATGGCCATAAACATACAAGAGGCCTACAGAACACCAAGTAGACTAGACCAGAAAAGAAATTCTTCACGTCACATCATAGACAAAACACTGAACCTACAGAACAAAGAAAAAAATTCTAAAAGCAGCAAGGGAAAAAGGCCAAGTAACATATGAAGGTAGACCTATCAGAATCACACCAGATTTCTCAACAGAAACTATGAAAGCCAGAAGGGCCTGGACAGAAATCATACAGTCCTTAAGGGACCACAGATTCCAACCCAGACTACTATACCCAGCAAAACTTTCAATCAACATAGACAGAGAATTCAAGATATTCCAAGACAAAACCAAATTTAAACAATATCTACATAGTAACCCAGCTCTACAGAAGTTACTAGAAGGGAAACTCCAAACCAAAGAAAACAACTACATTGAAGGAAACAGAGGAAATAGATAACTACACAACAACAACAACAAAAAAAACCAAAAGAAGACAAGCAATGAAACTCAGTGACACCACCAACACCACGTCTAAAGTAAGTAACAATTGTTGGTCACTAGTTTCTATCAACATCAACGGACTCAACTCCCCAATTAAAAGACACAGACTAACAGAATGGTTGCGGAAACAGGATCCATCATTCTGTTGCATCCAAGAAACACACCTATGCAACAAAGATAAACACTACCTCAGAGTAAAGGGCTGGAAAAATGTCTTTCAAGCAAATGGTTCCAGAAAACAAGCGGGAGTAGCCATCCTAATATCTAATAAAATAGACTTTCAACCCAAGTTAATCAAAAAAGATAAGGACGGCCACTATATTCTCATCAAAGGAAAAATCCACCAAGAGGACATCACAATTTTGAATATCTATGCCCCAAATACAAGAGCACCTACATTCGTAAATGAAACAATATTAAAGCTTAAATCACACATTGATCCTAAAACCCTAAATAGTGGGAGACTTCAACACTCCACTCTCACCAAGGGACAGATCAACTAGACAGAAAACAAATAGGGAAATAAAAACACTTACAGAGACCCTAAATCAAATGGACCTAATAGATGCCTACAGATCTTTTCATCCAAACTGAAAAGAGTATACCTTCTTTTCAGCACCGCATGGAACCTTCTCCAAAATAGACCATATAGTTGGTCATAAAGCAAGCCTCAACAGATACAAAAAGATTGAAATAATCCCTTGTATTTTATCTGACCA
Organism: Psammomys obesus; assembly: GCF_907164565.1. Classification (NCBI taxonomy): domain Eukaryota; kingdom Metazoa; phylum Chordata; class Mammalia; order Rodentia; family Muridae; genus Psammomys; species Psammomys obesus. Next base: position 142,588 of record NW_026589730.1, read on the forward strand.
CCATGGACTTAAGCTGGACCTCAACAACAACAGAAATAACAAACAGCCTACACAAACATGGAAACTGAACAATCTGTTACTCAACGACAGCTGGGTTAAGGAAGAAATAAAGAAAGAAATTAAAGACTTCCTAGAATTCAATGAAAATGAAGACACAACCTACCCAAATTTGTGGGACACATTAAAAACAGTGCTCAGGGGAAAATTTATAACACTACTAAGTGCCTGCAAGAAGAAATTCGTAACATCACATACAAACAACTTAATGGCTCAACTGAAAACCCTAGAAAAACACAAGTGTACTAGTAGGGCATCACAATCGTTTTGTGACATCAGAAAAGTTCAATTGTGGCAAAACTAAATAAGTTTGACATTACAATTTTATTATGATATCACAATAGTACTATTCTCTGGTCACAATGGCATTATCACATCACAATGGTACTATTAGAATATCACAAATATATTGTGATATCACAATGCTACTATGGTGACACAGCAAGTAAATTAACATATCACACTTATATTGTGATGTCATAATCGTACATTATGACATCACAATTTTATTATGACATCATAAGTGAAGTAACAAGGCATCACGATGTTATTGTGACATAACAATATTACTAGTAGGACATCACAATTTCATTGTGACATCACAGTGTTTCCATTGTACCATGACTAGAGAATTATGACATTACAATTGAAATCTGACATCAAATGATAGAATTGTGATAACACAATTGTACTATGATATCACAATGATACTATTCTTTAGTTAGGATGGCATTTTGACATCACAATTGTACTATTTTGATATCACAAAGACATTGTGATATCACAATGCAACTATTGTGTCATCGGAAGGGAATTATGACAACACAACAGTACTAGTAGGACATCACAATTGTATTGTGACATCATAATTTTAGGATTGTGACATCACAGTTTTATTATGACATCACAATGGCACTTTGTGACATCACAGTGTCACTAGTACATCAAATTGTATTGAAACATCGCTATGTTTCGATTGTGACATCACTAGAGAATTATAACATCATAATTAAATTGTGACACCACAATGGTATTATTGTAACCTCACAATTGTACTATGATAACACATTGGTACTATTCTCTAGTCACAATAGCATTATGAAATCAAAATGGTAATATTTAATATCACGAAGACATTGTGACCTCACAATGCTACTATTGTGACATTTTAAGGGAATTATGACATCACAGGTCTACTAGTAGGACATCATAATCTTATTGTCATATCACAATGGTACGATTGTGATATCATAATTTTATTATGACATCTCTATGATACTACTATACATCTCAATGGTATTGTGATGTCACAAAGGTACTAGTAGGACATCACAATCATATTGTGCCATCACAATATTTCTATTAGGTCTTTACTAGGGAATTATAAAGTTACAATTGAATTGTTATATCACAATGGTACTAGTAGGACATCACGATCGGATTGTGACATCTAAATATTTCTATTGTGCCACCAACAGGCAATTATAATATTACAGTTGATTTGTGTTATTACAACAATACTAGAAGGGCATCACAATTGTATTATGACACCACATTGGTTTGATTGTGACATTACTAGAGAATTATAACATTACAATTGAATTGTGATATCACAATAGTAGTATTGTAACATCAGAATTGTACTATGACAGCAAAATGATACTATTCTCTTGCATTAGGGCATCACAATGGTACTATTATTATATCAGAAAGACATTGTGCCATCACAATTCTACAATTTTAATATAGCAAGGGAATTATAACATCACAATGATAGTAAAAGGACATCACAATCGTATTGTGTTATCAATTTTATTATGACATCAGAATGGTACTACTATACATCATAATGGTATTGTGACATCACAACGGTACTACTAGGACATCACAATCGTATTGTGACATCACAATATTTCTATTAGGCCTTCACTAGGGAATTATGAAGTCACAATTGAATTGTGACGTCACAATGGTACTATTAGGATAGCACAATTGTATTGTGATGTCACACTGGTACGACTGTCAAATCATAATTTTATTATGACATCACAATGGTACTACGAAGACATCACAATGGTTTTGTATCATCATAATTGAAAGAGTAGGACATCATGATTGTATTGTGACATCATAATATTTCTATTTTAACACTAATAGGGAATTATGACATTACAATTGAATTTTGACATCACAATGGTACTAGAAGGGCATCACAATCATGCCCTTGGTTCAATTGTGACATTACTACAATTAAATCGTGACATTAGAATGGTATTATTGTCACATCACAATTGTACTATTTCTAAAAATATTTCTATTTTACTACCAATAGGGAATTATGAACTTACAATTGAATTTTGACATCACAATGGTACTAAAAGGGCATCACAATCATATTGTGACATCACAATGGTTCGATTGTGACACTACTACAATTAAATTGTGACATCAGAATGGTATTATTGTCACGTCACAATTGTACTATGACATCACAATGGTACTATTCTCCTGGCATTATGACATCACAATGTTAATATTATGATATCTGGAAGACATTGTGACATCACAATGCTACTACTGTGACATCACAAGGGAATTATAACATCACAATTGTACTCATAGGACATCACAATGATATTGTCACGTTACAATTGTACATTTGTGACATCACTTGAAAATTATATTACGATTGAATTGTGACATCACAAGAGTACTATTGTTACAAAACAACTGTAGCATGACATCACAATGGTACTACCAAGACATCCTATTGGCATTATTACATCACTATGGTACTATTATGATATCACAAAGACATTGTGATATCACAGTGATACAATTGTGACAATGTGTGTGAATGATGACATCACAGTCGTATTGGAAGACATGTGACATCACAAGGGTACTAAGGTGAAATCATAATGGTACAATCATAATGTGACATCACAATGGTACCATTTTGAAATTATAATGGTATTAAGACATCACAATGGCACTACAAGTTATCACAATGGTACTATGATACCACAATGTTACTACCAAGAGATCACAATGATACTATGATGATATAACAATGACATTGTGACATTACAGTGGTAGTATGTGACATCACACAGGAATAATGACATCATAAATGTTACTAATAGGCTACGGCAATAGTATTGTCATC
>NW_026589730.1:145823-179178 GCF_907164565.1 Psammomys obesus
ATTGGTATTAGGATATCTCATTTGCATTATGACATCATAATGGTACTATTGTGAGATCACTATGGCCTATTTTGATATCACAATGGAATTATGACATTACAATGGAATTTTGACATCACATTTATATGATATATTCATATTCATAATGGAATAATGACATCATAATTGCATTTGACATCATAATGTAATCATGAAATCTCAATGTAGTTATCCCATCATAATGAAATTAGGACATCATAATGGTATTATCACCTCACAATGGTATTAAGACATTGTAATGTTAAAATTTCCTTATAATGGTATTATGAGATTCTTATTTTCTCAAGATATCCTAATGGATTCTATGACACTACAGTGGTGTTATGACATCACTATGGAATTATTTTGTCATAATCGTGTTGTGACAGCACAATGGAAGTATGACATCAAAATGGTCTTATGACATCTTAATTTTCTCATGATATCCCAACGGTATTATATCGTCATTATGGTATTCTGTTTTCGTAATTATATTATGACATTAGAAGAGTAAAATATCATCACAATTGAATTATGACACGATAATGTTTATGTGACATCATAATGGTATTATGGCATTATAATGGAATTAGGACACTATAAAGTTATCATTTCATTATATTGATATTTTGACATTTTTCTTCTCTCATGATAACCTCATAGATTCTTTGATATCACAAGGATATTATGACATCACAATTCTATGATTCTTCATGGTATTATGACATCACAACAGAGTTATGACAGCATAATGGAATTATGAAATTACTATGGTATTATGATATCATAACAGGATTATAACATCACAATGGTATTAAGACGTCATAATGGTATTATGACATCACAATGGAATTATCACATCACTATGGTATTGTTTTCATAATGATATTAGGACATCATGATGGAATTAGGATATGACATCCCAGTACAGTTATGACACCCTGAGGGATTCTCTGACCTCAAAGTAGAATTATGACATTATAATGCAATTATGACATCACAATGATAACATGACATCACAATAGATTATGACATCCTAAAGTTATCATTTCATTATAATGATATTATGACATCTTTATTCTCCCATTATAACCGTATGGATTCTATGATGTCACAAGGATATTATGACATCACAGTTACATTATTTCTTCATGGTATTATGACATCACCTCAGAATTATGACAACACAATGTAATTATTACAGCACACTGGTATTATGACATCACAATAGAAAGATGACATCATAATGTTATTATGATATCTAAACGGAATTTTGACATCACAGTATAAATATAACTTCATAATGGAATAATGACATCATAATCAAATTATGACACTGTAATCGTATTATGACATCACAATGGTATTATGACATTGTCATGCTATTTTGATATCATAATGGAATTATGACATCATAGAGGTATGACTTTATATTAGAATTATAACATCATAACAGAATAACATCATCACAATTGAATTATGACTTCATAATAGAATTATGACATCTTAATGGAAGTATGACATTACAATGGAATTTTGACATCACAATGTTATTATGTATTCATTATGGAATTATGACACTATAATGGTAGTATGATATAAGGGAATTACGACATCATAATGGTATTATGACATCCGAATGGAATTTTTACATAATAATGGAATGTCTTCATAATAAAATTATGAAGTTATCATTTCATTATAATGATATTATGACATCTTTAGTCTCTCATGATAACCTTTTGGATTCTATGATATCACAAGGCTATTATGACTTCACAATTGCATTATTTCTTTGTGGTATTATGACATCATCTAGGAATTACGATAACATAATGGGATTTTGACATCATAATGGAATAATGACATCACAATGGAATTTTGGAATCAGAAATTGAACTCTATTTCTCTGACTTGCAATGAGCCATTTCATCAGTCCACCATGAAAACTTTTTTATAAAGGCAAAAGTAAGACTCAGCCCTAAGACCACAGAGAGCCAACGAAGTCAGCTAGTAAGACAAACCTGGAAGCAGCGAAATGCAGCCTGCCCCTCCACATCCCAATAATTTTGACATATGTAGGTAACAGATTTATGATGAGCGGAGAAACAAGAAAAAAAACTTCGTAAATATGCCAAACAGTCACGTGTATATGTGTGTTTGTGGGATGCATATGAGAAGATGTGTGCATATGTGTGGAGACCAGAGATCACCACAGGTATTGTTCAGAAGGTATCACCAACTTTGTTGAGAAGGAAGAGGGAAGACTCTTACAAGCCTGGAATTCAACAGAGTAGATACACTAATTACCAGGGATGTGTCACTCTCTGTTTTCTCAGGACGGGATAAACATGTTCATGCCACCATCCATGCAGTTGTTTTTTTAAATGTATGCCCTGAGGCTCAAACTTAACCCCTCATGCTTGTGTAGTAAGCACTAAACCAGCTAAGCTATCTGAGGCCCCAATCCCTTTATGCATAATAAGCACTTAGTAAGTAAATATTTATTGAATTGTAGTAACAGTGAAATAGATTTTCAGTAAACTGTATTCAAATAATGAGGTTACTTGATCATGCAAAATTCATGCATTAAAAATTAGACAGTCATAGTTGGGCCTATTCCTTGTGATCTGTTGATTCCCAAAACAATACATGCTATTTGCCATTGCTTTTGGTTGCTCACTAGAATGAGATGGTTAAGACCCTACTGACAGACATGCTTTAATCATAGCACATAGAGAAAACAAGCAGGAGCTGAGCTGGAAAATTCCTCACTGATAGTTATTCATAGTGCCAAAAGTTGCTTTACAGGCCAGTAGGGAAGAACAGTCATCAAAAGTCTTCCTCAACTTTGGACACTGTGTGTTACTATATTCCTGACCCACCAAGCCAGTTGTACCTACAGGTAAATTAAGTAGTGGCATGACCAACCAACCACACGTTGATTGTAGTTAAGGTCCACTCACCTCTCATTCTATATAGCTGGCCAAGAGCCCGTGGCTGGAGAGGTACTAATGGGGAATCTACTTCTCTTGTTTCGCAAAATAGACCCTGATGAGCTTGTAAAGTGGCTTCTAAGTGTTTATGTTTATGCCCATAGATTAGTGCTACTGTTAACTTTGGTCAAAAAAGCTTCTTTCTACAGTGGGTGGAATCTAGTACTCAAGTATGGAGAATAAGTGATCTCTGAATGTTCAACCCGAAATAGAAATCAATAGTACCTTCTCCAAGGCTCAGGGAACATCACAGAGGAGATGTAAAGAGAATGCTGAGAGCTGGAGGAAGGAGTTGAAGACAAAAGCACTCTCGAACTCTCACAGCAGATAGTATTATCTGCACAAGCTTAGGTCTGTCAACATTGTGCTTCATGTAAAGGATCTACAAGTAAGTAGTTAATGGTTATAAGGTGAGGGAGAGACATTTTCTTCAGTGATGTAGGCACTGATAAGATATTCTAGCTCCTTTATCAATCATCACCCATGATATGTAAGTAACCGTAATGAAACTCAATGGGTTAAACACACACACACACATACACACACATGGGGAGAAGGTAAAAGAAAGAGATCAGTTGGAAAAGAGAGGGAATTAGTGGGAATAAGACAGGAAAAAAGACAATATTGACTGGACATTTCAATTGGAATTCTAAATCAATTATTTTATTATTGGGGTTTTTTAAAAATAATAAACAGTAAATTTTGGCAGCAACCAAAACTTATTTTAATTTATCAAAATTTTTTTCCTAACAACAAATAATAAAGTTTCTGGTACAAAGCACAACCACACCAACACCTGGCACACTCTCAGGGTATCATTAAAATTTGGCCATTCTAACATGTGTATTTCCTGTTTGGGATTTTGGGTTCATTTTGTTTCTAAAGAGGGTTTTCATTTCAATTAAGTAGGTGTCAGGAACCACCTTTAAGAAGAATCTAAGGCTGCAGAGTCAGACATGTGCAATGCTAGCACAAACACCAGTGGGGACTGACCTAGGCTTGCAGATCATTAGAACTGTGACAGCTGTGTTGTTACAAAGTTCCAGACTCCTAAGTAATTACCCCAGCCTCACCCTCCCAGGGTTCTGTTATTTCTAATGCAGAGTTGTATGGAAAACAAGGTTTTCTCCACAATGCATTTGTGGCATTGCAGCAGAAATGCCTGTTGTCTTCTTATAAAACACATTATCTGAAGACTTCACTTTTACAGTTTATCTAATTCTCTGAATCTTTCCTTGGGATTTTTTTTCTTCTTCCAGGACAAGCTTACCTGAGAATCTTTAAAAATGCCTCAAATGCCCTTGATTTCCTTCACAAGTCTACCCTTCCATCACCCTTACCAGCAAAGCCATGGCCATGGCCTTTCATCAGTATCACAGTCCACTTTCCCTGCTACTACCCTAGCAGTCAATGTGGTAAAAGATCACTGTCATGAATTCATCACCTGGTCTTTCTCAGTGCCACCTACATTATGTTCAGAAATTTTCAGTCAACCTGTTTCAGTTATTCTAAAAGGATCATCCACTTCGTCTTCATTCATGTTAAGCTTTTTAAGCTTGGTGAGTTTATTTTGTGAAGAAAATGAGAGGCCATTAGATGTAGTCAAAGTCAGCTCTCCACTCTGCTATTCCATTGTGATCCATGTCCACACCAGCCTGCCTCCCATGGTCTATTTCTCCTCTCTAGGACCTACTACCTGTGTTGTGCAAAGACTGCTACTGGTCTTTACCTCATCAGCCCTCAAACTAAGTATCTTTAGCAATTTCTTCAATTTTACCTCACCCTTTGAGAACACAACGTCCCCACAATTTACTCACTTTTATCACAAAGTTATGTGCCTCCGTGTGATAAACCATTGTCCCTGTCAGTATTGTATTAAGGTTGGTATTGAGTAACAAATGTACCTTTACCTAAAATCATAGTCTTATGTCAATTTAAACATCACTTCAGTTTTACTTACAAACTAAATGAAGACTGATGCACTAATACAACTGCTGTCACATACTTTCAAAAGTCTTGATTACGTGGGATTTCCATCTACCCTGATGATATCAGAATCTGGCCCTCAGCTAAAATGTAACCAAACATTGGACATTAAAAACAGAGATTTTTTCCCCTTAACCTTCTAAAGATAATCTTTCTATGTTCCTCAAGCATGCCCTCTCTGCCACATCCTCTATACTTGGAATCTCCACTCATTCTTTCAACTCCGGACAGCTGGGTTTTATTTCCATCATGAAATACAGACTGCTATCCCTAAGGCTACAATGGTCTTATTACAAAACTAGTGATCAATTTTCCAGGTCTATCCACTACACACTACACTATCCACTGTATACGGGACCTCTTTCTCCTTTCTAGTTTCCACAACTCAGGTCCCATGACACTACTCTCCTTTCTACCCAGGTACCTCAAAACAGTTTCTTCTTGGGCCTCCATCTGCCTATTAATGATGCATTAATGTTCTGCCTCTGCTGTAGCTCTCTCCCTCCATACACTAAAACACTGTCAGTTCAACTACCTCCTCAAGGTAAGTCCCAAAACAGTGCTAATAGTAATGCCTCTTCCCATTCTTCAGATGACTTACAAACCCTTCCCAGGAGGAAGGTCCTCACATTGTCCCTATGAAGAAAGCAGGGCTCAGACTGTGTGGTGACACAATACTCTGCATTTTATTACTACTCCCAAACCAATCTAAGCCAACACATGTGTCATGGTTTTACTTGTGAACTGTCCTTTCACAAGCACGTGTTCAAAATTGGTTCCTCGCTGTAAGATCGATCAGGGAAGTATGTTGGAACCTTTAAGAGGTGGTATCCATTGAGTTGCAATAGGTGAGTGGTTGAGGGTGGATTAGAGGTGTTATTTCCTGATCCATAGGACAAAGGAAGCAGCTTCAGAGTCCTGTTGCCTCCAAGAACCTCAACATGCCTTCCCCACTATGGAGGACTGTGTAAACCTCAAAAGGATGAACAGAAGTAAACCAATCCTCCCCCATGTTGTTTCTGCAACTCATTTTCTCACAGTGTAGAGAAAAGTAACTAATCCAATATGTTAGCACCCTTTGTGAAGATTACTAACTCATACAGTAACACCCGTGACAAGCTCTAGACAATAAACTGTGTAGTAGCTCAGCAGGCATCATACTTCCCCAGAGCTTCAAATGAGAAGGAAAGATAAGCCAGTCATGGAGCAAAGATCCAAAATCTGCAACTGTAGCTGAGTCTCAGCTGCAGAATTGGTACAGCTTTGTGAATTTCCATAGCTAAGATCACTTAAAGACCCTTGATTCCAGAACACTTACTCAGCTCTTTCTGTGAATCTTTTTTTTCTTTCAGCATCTCCTGATTTCCATGAAAATCTCATATTAAGATTCCAATTTCTAGGGCCTGGAATGGTGACACACACCCTTAATCCCACCATTCAGAAAGCTGAGAGGTAGATGGATTTCTGAGTTCAAAGCCAGCCTCGTCTATATAGTAACTTCCAGGCCAGCCAAGGCTATATTGTGAGATCTTGTTTCAGAAACAAACAAAAGATTCTCATTTTCAATTGTCCTCAAGGATTTTATAATGCAGTGCTAACATCTTCCAAGACAATTTGAATCAAGGTTTACTTTAAGAGATCAATAGAGCTAGGTATGTAATACTTCTTGATTTCTCTCATTATTCCTCATATTTCTGTATTACCTTAAAAAATCTCAGAAATATATATGCATTTCTCTATCCCTTCCCATTCTGCATGTTACATTCTTTAAAGCAACAGATTTCTAAAAGATTTGGCATTTTTTTTCTTGTACAATTGAATCTATCTTTCAATCACTGTGTGGTTTTAAATTAAAATATGAGTCAGGCACTTCCTTTTTGAAATCTCTTGATGATTCTCTACGTCCTACAGAATAAAGTCTAAGCTTACAGATCCAAACACTTAGAATAACTGTTTACTCCATGCTTTTGACTTTCATACACTCTGCCCTGGACCTTTCTCTCATCTTTTAAGCTTGGCTACCGAGCTTAACTTTTCCAAGAAACAGCAGTGATTCTCAACTGTAGGTTGAGGTCCACTGGGGGCAGGGTTAAATGACTCTTTCACAGGAGTCGCCTAAGACCATCAGAAAAACAATGCTTACACTGCAATTCATAACAGTAGTAAAATTACAGTTATGAAGTAGCAACAAAAATAATTTTATGGTTGGCATCACCACAACATGAGGTCACAGCATTAGGAAGTATGAGGGCCATCCTAAGTTAGAGGCTCCTATCTTCCACAATATCATTCTAACATTTCCCCCACTACTTCATTTTATTTTCTTTGAACTCTGTGCAATCAAAAAAGGTATTTTAATCCTCTTTAAGCCCAGAAACTGGCACCAAGTAAACGTGGAGTTTAAATGAAGGATGAATGATTTGAGTAGACAAGGCATACGAACTTAACAGAATTTTCTGCCCCATAGCTAGCTAGTTTTTTTCTGAATATATTTATTAAGTTCCATCAAGGCAAATTTATCAAAATTTTAACAAGAAGATCCAAGGGAAAACTTAGTTCCTTTCTAATTCATTTGATTTTTTGTTTTGATACAAGATCTTAGTATGAAAAACAGGCTGACAAAATGAAACTCTGTGTCTTCAACCTCCCACACATCCTGAGAATACAGGTACTTACCACCATGCCCATTATAAATTTGTTTTTAAATATCTCTTACATTACCCTCATATAGTGTGTGTGTGTGTTAAGTGTGTGCACAGTAAATGAGTTATCCTCCTCAATCACTTTTTAGTCTTGTTTTCTGATCTCTCACTGAAACTGGAACTGGCTGTTCTCTGGCTGAAAAGTCCCTAAGCTATACCTGTGCTCATCTGGCCAACCCATCACACACCCCCGCCACGCACACACACCAAGAGTTTCAGGCGCACACTGACACAAACTGATTTCATGTGAGTTGTGGTGATCTGTACTCTGGTCCTCATCTTGTAGAGAAAACACTTTACCCACTAAGCCACCTTCTAGCACCCCTATAATCCTCCTTTTTCCTTGTAAGCAAACATTTCTTAAGATATTTGATCAGACTTAACAAATATATTTTTAAGTCAGTGAGATGGCTCAGGGAATAGGAGTAACACAATGACCTAAACTCCAGGCCAGAGGACCCAAAAGATGGAAAGAGAATCAGATTTGAAATTGTTCTCTGACCTCCACATGTATGTGCTCATAACACACAATAGTACACAAGCCTGCATGTACGTTCCTTATTACATTAAAAATATAATAAGGAAAAAAGTACAACATTTTCCGGGAATTATGTTTAGTAAGGGTTAAAGACTAGTAACTGCTGTGACTTGGGGAGATTGCTCTGCAAAAACATAACTTGACGCTCTCCCAGGACCTGAGTTTGGTTCTTGGCACAGACACCAGGTGGGTCACAATTGCTAGTAACTCCAGCTCCAGGGGATCCAATGCCCTCTTCTGGACACCAGGGCACACACACTCAGGCATACATAGCCGACACCCACACAAAGAAAGAATAAAGATGCTACAATTAAAAGGTGCACTTCACCGTTTCATCACTTCTTCAGGCTCCCAAGTTCCAATTATATGCCATCTGTCCTAAACACTGCAAGGCAGGACTATCCATGTGTCCCAAATTTTCTGAAGCATTACTGAATTTCAGTTACCTTTGATGGCAACTGTCTTTCACTAAAGTGAAAATAAATCAACACAAGAAATGAGTTATTACAAATAAAGCAGAAATCACAAAATTTGGAGACAGAAAAGTTAGTTTTCTTTTTAATTTTTTAAAATTTATTTATGCTTAGATGTGTTTTGCCTGTATGCCTGTACATGTTCCTGGTGGCCAAAGAGATCAGAAGAGGACACCAGATTCCTTCGAAATGTAGTTATGGATAGTTTAAACACCATGTGGGTGCTAGAAATTAAACCCATGTCCTCTACAAGCTCAATAAGTGCCCTTACAGCTGAACCATCTCTTTAACCCCACAAAAATTGTCAGTCTTGGCTGACTTGCACAAGACTGTGAAAATCTAACTTTCAGGTAATCCCACTTGCCAAATCTACTTGTGTCAGATCTGTTTGTGTCTCTTTAAAGAGTCCTGATAGTGTATGTGTGCATGCTTTCACTAGAAAGAAAGAGTGGAACTGTAATTGAAACATTTATGCTAACTGAACGCAATGTCATATTCATTAAATGATTCTTTAATATTCATCAAAAATAAAATAAAGTCATTATAATCAATTCTAAACCTGTCACTTTAGAAATTATTCAACTGACAATTTTTTAAATAAGAGGGCCAGTCTTGAGTGTTTCAATAATAGCTTGTTATATAAAATGCCTCAAAATTTTATCATAAGACCAGCAAGGTGGCTCAATGGGTAAGGACACCTGCCAACAAGTCTGATGACCTGAATTAGATCCCTAGTTTTCACACATGAAGGAAATAGGGAATCCACTCCCACAAGTTGTCATCTGAGCTCCACAACTGTACCATGTCAAAGTGATAGGAGCAAACACCCACACACATGTACACAATTGAAAGAAAAAAATAATATACAGTACTCCATATACATCACAATTCTCCTGCAATTCAATCCATTTTTATCTAGGTATCTGTCATTTTTAACATGGTACCTTCCCATCTCTGAGGATATTGCTTCCAATTCCAGTTCTAAATTGGATCAGCATTTCCAATTTAGAATAAAATTTTGAGCACAGAATGTGTTTAAAGGTCATCATTTTTGGAAAACAAGTTTGATCAATCTTTTACAATTTTGTAGTACAGAAAAATGCAAAGAGTAATATTTCACGTTAAAAAAGCAATGCAGCACAATGATACATCACATAAAACATCTACTCTTGTTTGTGAATTTTATGTTTTATTAATCTACAAGAATTCCTTTTTGCTCTTGAGTTAAAGTTGTCCAATGCATTTGGTGTTCCTCAAAAGACAAACAAAAAAAATAACCAAAAAAAAGGTAACACCAGAAAAGACACAGACTTTCAAATAGCAAGACTCCATGAAAGTTTAAAAGAGAGACACTGTCTTTGTAAATTGGGGAAAGGAGAAAGAAAGGAGATAAAAACTGTAGAGAAGGATTACAACAAATCTGTTCTTCCAAACTAAATGATTCATGTTTATGAAACAACAATGCTTCCAAAAAGTGAATATCAGTGTTACACAACAGAAAGTAAGAAAAAGGCCACAGGAAAACTGTGACATTCAAACCCCAACCACATAAGCATGCATTTGTCTCTGGCCTAGATGATTAATTTTACATAAAAGAAGTACATACAACCAATCAAGGAATGTTACAATGCCAAATTAGCCACAATCATGAGAATTAAGCTACCACAGAAGTTTTCTTACCGACCATCCAGATCAACTCCCACAGCACTCAGAAGACACTGAGGCCCTGTCTCCTAACAGAGCTAGTACCACCAGTGACTGCTGGGATTCAGGAAAGCTGGGATTCTTTGCTCACTAACCTCCCCTACACAGTCTCTGCCTTTAGATGCTTTTTATTTACCATAAACCACAAATGTAAAATGAAGTTCTGTCAAATCTAACAAAAGCATTCTGGCAGCCAAAACAGAAGTAAACATAGCAAAGCACTTACTGTTCACACCAATTTAAAAACAAAATTAAGTAATAATCCACAAGGAAATCAACAAAATCTCCTAACTAAAAGGAAAAAAAAAACCCTTAGTATTTTGAACTTTTCAGCCACTTAGATAAAGAAATATAATGTTCAAAAAAGTAAGTACTTCTTTGGATCTATGAAAACAAGAAGAAATGTAACAAGGTCCATTGTTGTGTAGATTCTGTACAACAAAATCATTCAGCAGATTTCTGTTGCCATACTCATTTAAACAGTAGCTGATTTTTCAAGGTTCTTCTAAAACTCCAGTTGTTAATTTTTTCTGAATCTTGCCACAGGTTTTTATTCTCTACATACATATCACTAGAATCTGAAGACCCCCCTTCCTTTAGAGCCAATCAAAAGGAGCTTGCTTAGAAGGTAAACACTCCTCTGCTTTAGATTTAGAGCCTCTGGGATGTGTATCCAAACTGATAGCACTGCATTGTTTTTTACCTGTTCCACACACGTAAACTTGATGAAGGCAATTAATCTGAGGTACAATTCAACCCCGCCCCTGTCATTTATAATTTTCTATACAGTCAAATTGTTTAAAGCTTTGTTTTCACCTCGGAAAAGTGGGGATGGGAAGGAGTAGAAGCCTAAGTTGCCTAAGTATGTTAGCTGCAGGTGCAAATTATAAGCCAGTTTTCTTCAAAATGCTAAGTGGCAGCTTTTAAATCCCTTGTTTTCAACAAAACTTCATGCAACACCACCTGGAAACACAGGACACTTCCAATTTGGAATAGAGGAGGGGGCAGTTCTGCTCCCTGAAAAAACAGGGAATCCCGAGGTTCCCCTCCCACTCTCCCAGTTGCTTTCAGTAAGGTACAATGATGGCCAGCTTGGGTCCCTTCTCGTTTTGTACCCCTACACAATCTCGGGCATAATTTGGGAAAAGTAACCCACTGATTAGGCTCTCCCTCTTGTGTATGTAGGCTCTCACTTATTTAGAAACTGTACCTCGGAATCCTGTCTTGCACTGCCACTGCATAAGAGGAGATAACCTGACCCTCTCTACCTGGAGAACAATGTAACCCAACTCTGGCCAATAGATTTATCTCAGCTAAATAGGAAGGAGTGATGTGTCCCATCATCCTGGATTAACTCAAAGCATCCCCCTCCTGGGCTAGGAAGCCCAGCTCCTTCCCTAGCCCAGAGCTTCACCCAGCACTGTCTGATCTCTAAGTGAGACCTGGAATCCTCTACCTCTGTAGTGCACCCGCAGGTTGTTCTGTGAGATGCCAATGTAGCTAAACTTGTCCTTCCGGCTCCAGGATCTGGGCAGTGGAGTCTTCTGCTGGTCCGTGGCCGGGTAGAGGCTCTTCAAACGCTCTGTGGCTCCTGCTCAGAAAGAGGCACTACTGGAAGTCTCCAGGGCCAGGACTTGAACACCTGCAGCTGATCCCGGAATGCCTGTGGCCCAGCCAGGGACATGGCCAAGCCAGGTGGAGATCTGGCGGGGTTGGCCTCTGAGGCGGTGGCCGGGGGCGGCATGGGTGGCAGCGGGTGGAGCAGCATGGAGGCCACCTCAGTCCCTAAGCCTCCACCCGGTGAGCCAGCCTGGGAGGTGTCGATGCTGGTGGCCATGGGCGCGCCAGGGCGTCTCCGGAGCCAGAGGCCCCATTGTGGGCTGGTGGCAGAGGCTGATCAGACATCCCTGCAGCGACTCAGATAGCAGCTCCTCCACTAGTCACCGCGTCCTCCTGCGCTTTCCTGGAAGCTGTCACTGTGACACCCAGAGGCGCTGTCACTGTGATGCCTAGTATGCGCGCCCCAGAAGTCTGAGCGCAGCGGTTGAGGAGACCCGCTGTGGGTTGGCCAGTTGGCGAGAGGAAGCCTCCGCCAGGCTCTGGAGGCCAGGTGACTCAGAGTGCAGCAAGGGGCGCTGGCAGACGGGCCTCTGGCTGTTTGGCAGCCTCTCAGCTGCAGGCACAGCTCTGCTTCTCTCCTTGAGCCATTCCCTCAGACTCAGCAAGCCTGCTTTGTACCCAGGGAGAGCAATTGAACCCTGTTGGGCCACAGGGAGCTTAGCCAGGGATTCCCTAGTGGGTCCATAAAGGGCCGCAGGAAACCATTTATGAAGAAGTCTCTCTCTTAAAACAGTTACTCTTTCGTTATTTAATTAATGAATGAGGAGTCCCTGTGAACTTCATGGGAGTAAAAGGAGCCACTTTAGGAATACCAACCAATACATGCTGATGGTCAAAGGTCAGGAACGGGAAATGCTTGTGAATTTAGGAGGGGCTTCTGGAGATGTCTAAACATTTTATGAGCGCATTAATTCTCACACAGACCTCTTTGTTAGATAGCAAAAAATTATGTCCATTTTTTAACGTGGGAATCGTTACTTGCTGCGTTGAAAATACCCCCTAAATCAGGGACATAAGATTTATTAATAAACATATCTGTAGAGCAGGTTTCTTTTGACTTAGTAACTGTTCTATTACTGTTCTATTTGCTAAAACAAAACAAAACAAAACAAAACAAAACAAAAAAACATGACTAAGGTGATGTATAAAAGAATGCATTTACTTAGAGGCTTACTCACCGTTTTAAAAAGTTAGTCCGTGATCACCAGGACAGGAAGCATGACAGCAGACAATTAGGCTTTGTGATGGAGAAGTAGCAAAGAGCTCACAAATTGAACTGAAAGTTGCAGGCAGACAGCCAGAGACCTAGAGAGTAAAAGAGAGAAAGAGAAAAAGAGACAGAGATTGGGCCTGGTGTGAGTTTTTGACACCTCAAAGCCAGAGATATGCTTCCTCCAATATGAAACCTCCTAATCCTTTTCAAATGATTCCACTAACTGGAGAACAGTTAAGTATTCAAAGATACGAGCCTATGGGAGCCATTCTCATTCAAACCACCACACCTTCCCTGTGTCTTCTGCTTGAATAACCTCATCTCAGACATTCAAAGTGTGTTGGCTGTGGCTGTGAGTCACCTTACCACTTGACTTAGGAAGGATCTGATGACAAGCTCGCAGATATGGTCAATGGCAGGATTCCATTCCCCAGGAATAATAAGGACACCACATCATTACTAGCTATTGGCCAGAAGTGGCCCTCAGAGTGAACCTCTTCAAAATGGCAGCAGATTTTACCAAAGAGTGCAAATCAAGAACAAAACAGCACCAGAACAAAACCCAGGATGAGGTGGCACATTGTCACTTTTGCCATAAAAGTAAACTGCTAATCCAGCTCACTTTCATGCAGAGAGACTTTGACAAGGCCATTTACAACAGAATTTGACACCTGTGAAAAGCTCTGGTTCCTTTGACTCCAGGAGACTGCGCTTGCTCCAACCTTATCACATCAAGTTTCTAAACCAGAGGCTGACAAACCTCTTCTGCAATAAACTATATACTTGGTATGTTAGGTCATGTGGGCCATATGTATCCATTGAAATTACTCATCTTCACCATTGTGGATGAAGTTAGTCACTGACAACGTGTAAACTAATGGATGTGATTTTATGTCAATAATACTTTTTTTTTCCAAAAATATACAATAAGCTGGACACTACAAGATGTAGTTAGTGATATCTGCTCTATATAAGACCAGACCACTAGGAGTACATTCCCAGATGTCAAGAATTTCAGTTTGTTACCAACAATATATATGGCACCCCTACCCTGCATGACCTTGTGCCACACCCAAACAGGGTTTGGATATTTCTGCAGCTGGCCTGTGACAAATAAAAATAAATGCCCATAGTTATTTCTGGGTAGTGAACTCCAGCAAGAAGAGGTCCAAGCTGGGGTTAGTTTTCAGTTTGTTTTTAATTAATCAACCTTTATACATATGAAATGCTCTGTTGGGTGCAGGAATAAGGAAGGAAGAGGAATTACAGGCAATATTGAAGTCAGTCAGGGCACCAGGTTGTGAGAAAGAAGTACTGAGAGCCAGCTGCTGCTCTTTAGAAACACATGCTTCTAGTACAGGGGCAGATAGACCAAGGTCTGAAAAGGAAGGGTTCTGCATCTTAATCAACATGTTGTCTTGGACAGAACAGAAAGGTGGCACTGCTGGGGATTGCCACACACCAAAGTAGAGTGTTCCTGAAGTCCAGGGTTCAGGATAGTAATGGTCTACTGAGTCACATGGGACAATACAAATGTATTACTTTATATCATTATTTTTTTTTTTTATAAATGATTACAATGCAGTGTTCACCAAACTAGACCCATGTGGAAAACCAGTTATTTAAGAGGAAACTGCATGTTTCATTCATCTGTTCTTTATGATTTTGGACAAAAAAACCCCCACAATTTTGGATGGGATAATCTTCATTAATAATGATTTGACAAGTTAATACAGTCTTAACATTTTCTGAGTTCCCTCTTAACATTTTTTTTCATTCCAAACTCCTGTGGCCTTTCTCTTAATTGACAAAAGTAACATCCTCTTTTCCACACAGATATCTATGTCCCTTTTGTTGATAGCTGCTGACATGCACAATGAATTATAATGGAACAACAACAGAAAATATTCCCGAAATACTCATCTTCTCCTGTTAGGCCCAGCAAGAGCCTAAATATAAGAAGGTATGAAGAGAACTCAGGAAACTAATCATCTATCGATGCAAAATCACAAGAGGTTCATTCTGACTATTGTGCAATGTGGTCACCCCTGCTGGTCAGAGGGAGTGGCACCGGGAGACAAAGACCTTAGGTTTTTAATAGATAAACCTCGGGGAATTCTAGGGGTTGCCTTCCTGGCAATTCATGATTGGATGAGGTAATTAACTTTTAAAATAATTGGTTGGTTCTGGGCACCCTTAGGTCTGGTCAGCCCTGTCATAAATATCTGATCTTCATGTCAGTTTGGAATTTCCTGCCATATGAGATATAGCCACAGTTAGAGGTGGGAGAGTGATTAACTCATCCTGTGCCTGTTCTGAGGAGTGGGGGTTACAGGCTTTGGATCAAAGGTCAGGAGAATGATTGGGGCTATTTGGCCCAGTTTCCAAAGAAAGCTCATCTCACAGGTGCCAGCCGGTGATTTTCTCTCCATTTAGTAGAGATCTCTGTTTATTCTCTTCCTTATCTCTGCCCTCACAGATGGCTAATGTTAGGAACTTTTATATTCCTCGGCTCTCTGGAGAAGCACTACGATGCTTTAATTAACATGGGCCTAAAACTTGAAAATATAAGTTATAAGGCAACTAAAGAAACATAGGTTACAAAGTTTTTCTGATTCTTTCACTCCCTTAGTGCTTCTGGATCAAAGGTCAAGTTCAGGATGAAATTCTAGATAAGGAAGGCTGAACCAGAAAATCTCTGAGACTCAGGAAAAGGCACCTGCTATACCTGAAGGTGCTATAGTTAAGTGGATGCTCGCTTGTGCAAGCAGCCAAAGGCATAGTTAGGAATGATGACACAAGAAAGGGACCATAGATGCCAAAAATAGACAGTTTATGGAAACAGAGGAGAAAATGACAGTCAATGATAAATAGCTCTCCAAAGTGTCAAATATCATGGGGCTGTAACTTGCCTACCCACTGTGGATTGGCCCCAAAAGTGGCCTGCATGTTTTTCATCAACTCTTCAGAAACAATTGCATGAAACACACAATGCTAGGTTGCACACAGATTGGTCCACTAAAAATTGGACCCAAGGCCTGGTACATGTTCTACCACTGGGCTACAATCATAGACCCTAGGGGGATAATCTGTGCTTGAAGTAGCACTATTTGAAGTGATTTAGTGACACTGCTTTAGAAATCATTTATTTAATTATGGCTAATTATACTTGGTACCTGCCTCCTACTGTAAACATTTTTTTAAATCTGTGGCTAATATCTAATTTCATCTCAAAGAGTACAATTGCTTAAGAAATATCTGAGTGAGAAATCAAAAGAGACACAAATATTACTGAACATACTTGGAATTTCATGATTCTTTCACCTCATATGAGGGAGATACACCCAGCAAATATGTTCACATTTTCATCTGGGAACCAGCTTTTAAAATCCAGATTTAAAAAGGACCCCAAGTCCATAACTGTGTGTGATGGCTAATCTTGGCTCTCAGCTTCACACACCTAACAAGAGGGAGTCTCAAACGAGGAATTGCCATCAGGTTGGCATGTGGGCATGTATGTGGGGTATTTTTCTTGATTTCTAGTTGATGTAGGATGGCATAGTCCATTGTGGGCCTTTGGAATGTTCCTCAGGCTAGAGAACTTGAAACTGTATAAGAAAGGTGATTGAACCTCAGCTTACGTGTGGACCAGTAAGCAGTGATCTTCTGTGGTCTCTGCTTCAGTTCCTGCCTCCTGCCTCCTCCTTTGACTTCCCTCAAGGCTGGATTATAACACAGAAGTGTAAGCCAGATAACCCTTTCCTCCACTAACCAGCTTTTGGTCATTTTGTTTATTCACAGGAACAGAAAGCAAACTCAGACAGCCAGGCTATGCCTGTACTCTTCACCCTGAACCTGCCATGTTTGGTTCTGAGGTCTCTATGCCTTGCTCAACTCAACTCTGTTGGCCAAGTACCAGTTTGTCTGTGCCTCCACGGCTTGTCTCACTCTGTACTGACTCAATAGGTACAAATCAAATGGACTTAATGTTTCCTGAGTATGCTGAACAAGTATTCAGCTTCTTTTTTTGTGGTACAAACAAGGACTCTTTGCTTTGGGGGAGGAAGTGCTCTCCTGTTTAATAACTGCTGAAGCTCTAGCAATGTGGCTAAGGCATTTTCTCGAACAGAAATTGCAAAGGCAAATACACAGACAACCACTGTAGGAGAGTGAACAATGCCAGGTAGAGAATCATAACAAACTGATGGGCATGAAATCCCAAATCAGAGTGCTTATAAATACTTCACAGGATAACTAAAACACCTGTGTGAGGCAGGGCTGGCCAGTGGGTCACCAGTGGGTGGTTTGAAATTTCTGAATTCCCAGAGCTGAAAGTGCCAACCAATTATAGATATCCTGGTTCTATCTCCTGTTTGCCTGGGTCACCAAGGAGCCCAATGCTGTTGTTGCTTGTCTCTATCTACCTTGGGTAAAACAAAACACCAGTTATGCCAGACATGTCATATAAATTAATGTGTGAATTATATGTCAATCAATCAGTAAATCGTATGAGATGGAGAATGTAGCTCCATTGTTAGTGTTTGTCTAGCATTCATGAAGCCCTGAGTTTGATTCCTAGTACTACACAAATCAGGCACAGTGGTAAATGCCTGCTAGCCCACAACTGGTAGGTCGATTGCAGGAGTATCAGAACTCTACATCAGCTTCAGCCAAGATAGCAAGTTTGAAGTCAGCCTGAAATACATGAAATCCTGAAAAAAAAAGCTGGGTGGTGGCGGTGCACACCATTAATCCCAGCACTCAGAAGGCAGAAGCAGTTAGATCTGTGAGGTCAAGGCTAGCCTGGTCTACATATTGAGTTGCATTACACCAAGAATACACAGTTCAATTCCCAGCAATACATGGTGGCTCACAACTGACTATAACTTGTTTGAAGGATTTTGGTGCTCTTTTCTAGCCTTAATGCAGGCAAAACACACATACTCATAAAACAACAACAACAAAAATAACAACACATTTTTTTTATGTTTTAAATGTCTTTAAAAATATTACAAGGTGTCACCGACCAGCAGTGACACCTGAATACCAACTGAGAGAGGGCTGGGAGAGAGAGAGTGAGACAGGGCAACACAGAGAAGGACACCAAGTCTACATGCTGATCCAGGTGTCGATTTAATGGACAACAGGTTAATACTTAAGTAGGCAAAAAAGTACAAGCATTTTCTCAGGTAGGATCTTTACTTGGTCAAATCATAGGAGAGCTTACTCAAGGTTACACAGAGCCTACTGTCTGGTTACTATGGTTGCACAGAGTTTCTCAGTGTCAGAGCAGTCTGATGTAGGACCACCAAGGTCAGTTTATAAGAAACTGTACTTTGGAAAATAGCCAAAGCCAAGAGGCCAAATTCCACTGCTCAGATGCCATTAACTCCAAATTTGCAATTAACTCCAAAACAGCTGCCACAACAAGGCTGGAGGCATAACACTTGCCTTGTACATGAGAGATCCTGAGCTTTCTGTATGGAGATTTGAATGAGTAATGCCCCCAAAGTCTTGGTCTCCCCTTGATGACTCTGGTTGAGGAGGTTTGGGAGGAAGTATATTTCTAGGAGTGGGTGTTGAGTGCTTAAGGCCTCACTCTACTTCCCAGGTCATTCTTTTTGCTTCGTGTTTGTGGTTCATGAAGTGTGTTCTCAACAACCTGTTCCTGATGCCATGCTTTCTGCTTGAGCCCATGCCTCTGCTCTGCCATCACAGACTCATAAACCTTAAGTTAGGTAAGGTTAAACTGGAGCGCTAAAGCCAAATAAACTCTTTCTTCCAAAAGTTAGTATGACATCATCTTTTAGCACGATAGAAAAGTAATTAATACTGGCTCTCAAAAAATGAGACGTGTTAGGTAAGCTTTTATTATGGCTAACAATCACTGCTGTGCTTTCCCCACTTGGAACACAAGTGATTCCTAGATATTTGTACAATGGATTTGTGTAAATCTAGAATATCAGGAGAATCAGGAGCTCAAGGCCAGCCTGTGCTTCATAGCAACTTCAATTTTTCCCTGAGAGACATTAGAGAGACATTAGATCATATCTCAAAGAAGAAAAACAAATAAACAGAAGCTGGAGAGATAGCTCAGTGGTTAAAAACATGTATCACTCTTGTGGGGCTCTCAAGTTCAGTTCCCACCACACATACCAGGATGTTCACACTGTCAATAACGCCAGCTCCAGGGTATCTCATGCTCCCTGCTGAACTCCACAGGCACATGCACTAACAGGTGCACAAATGCTTATGCACACATACACATAATTAACAATAAGATATATCTTTTAAAATAAATAAATCTTAAAGAGAACCATAGAGGTTTAGGTGGTCTTCTGCTACAGGATTGGAGTTTGACAAGGTCATGTCACTTGCTGCAGAAGTAGATGAGGACCAGCTTCCTCGTGTAAGCCCTGTTGTACCACAGTGATGCTGTTTAAGAATGCTGCTCCTCACAGCAGCTTTGAGTTATTCAGTGTGTGCAGCAGCATGTGCTTTGAGTGTTTGAGCTGTTTATAATAACAAATCAGAAGTGTGCCTAATAGCAAAATCTCTAAGTAACTATACAGAGGTTGGATATTTACACAGGTTGCTTTCAGTTGTTCTTGATCTTGCTGTTATTTATTTTGAAATAGGGCCTCATGCATGTAGTTGAAGCTGGCCTTGAACTGATCCTCTTACCTAGTCAATGCTGGAATTACAGGTGTGAGCCACCATGCCACCTGAGAGACCATATAGTAACTACGGTGTGCGAAGTATTAAATAGGTTGACCCAAGTCACAGAAAGCATCAAATGTGGGGAATCTTGACTGTCAGACCAGTGTGTTTTCTGACAGTCCTATAGGTATCATCTATTTTTCCCTCTCCTTGGCGTTCACAATCACAAATAAGATAGTAGCTTTGAATTTCACACTATATTTAGGTGTTTTCTAATGGCCATGATTGGGCATCCTCCAAATAGATCCATAGAATAACAACATCACACAGTCAATCCCCACCCTCATTGGATCCATCACCTGCTGCCAGCTTAACAGTTGTGGCTACACTCTGCTGAGCTATTTTCCTTTAAGGATGGAAGCAGGGAGGAATGCATGCAGGCCACCAGCACAACATGTGAGCTATGAACATGATCCTGAGCTCTAGCATGCACAGCGGGGTGATGAGAAAATGTACACAGTGCTCTTTCCTTCTAGCAAAAACAAGAGGAGACAAAAGATACCTCATATAGAGAAGAGGGGAAAGGAATTTTTAAATCCTACATTTGAAGCCATTTTTAGGGAATTTTACCCTATCAAATATAAAGGTTGTTGTTGTTGTTTGTTAAATAGATCATCTGAGTCCTGTTCTATAAACAATTGAACACAGGTGTGTATGCATCCAGGCACTTGTCTGGTTATTTTCCCAGGGAATAGCAAACCTCTATACTTACATTTATTTTCTGGGTTGAGGCTTTGTTTTTCTTGGTCCTGAGTTCTCTTGTTCCCTTGAATTACTTACAGGAAAGTACTCTGGTGCCAGGCACAGGGTAGGCCTAGAGAGAGAACTGTTTATGCAGGTTCTCCTGGTCTATTGTTTGCTTGTTACTACCCTATGAAAAGTATAAAACCCAGGGATGAGGGTGGCCCACCACTGTCAAAAAGGCTGGAGGGCTAGGGCTGTAGCTCAGGGTGGTGTTACACTTGCTTACATGCATGTTTATGTGAGACCCTGGGTTCAGTTCCTAGCACTGCAGAAAAACAGATTGGACAACAGCAAGCAGGATCAGTCAAACACACATGTGGTTAAAAGGGTTTTTTTTTTGTCTGCAAACTGAGTAAGAAATGAGTGTGTCTCTGTGTATGTGGATATGCACTTGCTACATTTGCATGTATGGAGGTCAGAAGACAACCAGATTAAAAAAAAAACAGTAAATTATAGAAATCAGACCCAAGGACTTCTGTTATTAAATTAGATGTAGACCAGATTTTCTATTAACCTTTTCATTTATTTTTGTGATATTTGGGAATTGGCCCTAGAGTCCAGGCATATTAGGTCAAAATTAGGTTTATAGACTGTGTTATTCTGAATTTGAATTCTATCATGAGTTTTTATTTTGTAGCTCCCGCCAAAAACTTTCTTGATATTACCTTTTATAGGACAATCAAACCTTGGTGAGTTGAATTCAACTCTAAATTGTCTTACACTCATTTGGAATGTGGTGGCATCTGTGAAGAAACTGTTTAGCAAACAAATTTCCAAGCTATCCCATAGTCTACAGCTTCATTGGTGGTCCCCAGAGATTCATATATTTGAATGCCTAGGGAGTGGCACTATTAGGAGGTGTGGACTTGTTGGAGGGAGTGTGTCACTGGTGGTGAGCTTTGAGGTCTCAGATGCTCAAGCTATGCCCAGTGTCTTCCTTCATGCTGTGTTTGGATTCAGATATAGAACTCTCAGCTCCTTCTCCAACACCATGTTTGCATGGATGTTCTCATGCTTCCCACCATGATGATAATGGACTAAATCTCTGAACTGTAAAACAGCCACAATTAAACACTCTCCTTTATGAGAGTTGAGGTGGTCATGGTGTCCCTCCACAGCAATAGAAACCCTGAGTAAGACAACTTGTTAAAAAAATAGCCAGACACTTGACAACCTAAACAAAGCCAGCTCTTTTTCATTTTAAGGATTTAAACACGTGTTTGTTCCCTATTCTAAGTGAGACATCAACATTTATTAAGAACATGACAGTGCCTCTTCAGAGTCAATCTGGAAGTACTTAACTAATTGGAATCTAGTTTAGTGTGCTGGAATGAATTACCCAGAAATAATTCTATAATTCATACACTTTTCAAAGTGTTATACATTCTAGCCCACTCCTGAGCTGAATTAATTAAGTTTCATGTTTTAAAATCAAACTTTGAATCCTACTATATAGTTATTAAAATGTTGGTTAAACCCTTAACTAAGAGAATTTCTCTGACTCCTTTTCTGCCTCAGTCCCTCCATCTGTATAATGGGTATGTTAAGCAGGTACAGGCAGAATCAACACTTGTGGTTGAAAATCTTACACATGTAGGACTGGGGAAATGGCTCATACTTGTTGTGTTATATGAGAGCCAGAGTTTAGTTCCGAACCACTCACCTGTAACTTTTGGGCTCCTACCTGGAAGGTCCTAGCTTATGTAAGTCTCAGAGATGTTGAAGATCAACGCTGACCTCCAAATTTTGTGTACTGCTAAAACACCCACACGTATACCTCCCACACCGACACCCAAACAAAAGAACTCTGTACATTTGAGGACAAAATCCGCAAATGCTTGTCAGTAGGCTCCTCTTCTGCACAGAGAGTTTTGGCTCTAATTAAATGAGCTGTCATACACAAGTTAGGGAAGATCATGCCTTGCACAGAAGAAGCACTGTTGATATGTTTAATAGCTTTAGTGGATAAGATGTTGACTTGAAGGAGTACTGCCCTCACATAAATATTACAATAAATGACAAGATAAATGAAATTGAGGCTAGTATGGTGGCGTCTACTTGTAGTCCCAGCATGTAGAAGGCTAAGACAGGATGATTGCAAATTCAAGAAGAGCCCAGACTCCATAGCAGGACTCCAAGCAACCAAGGAAAATTAATTTGAAGAGTATGATAGAAGTGCCCCTTTTCCCATGAGAATTAACAGATTTGGAAAATATGATTAGAATCATATTCTGCCTTTTGAAAAGCTACAAAGTGGACTAATACAAAGACAGAGGTAATCCAGCTTAAGGCTAGACACAGAAATGTGACTCCATAGACAGGCAAGGCAGTGAGGAAAGATTAGACTCTGGCTGCAGAAGCTTTACCTGTGTGATGACAACACCCAGCTGTAGTGAGGGCAGAAGGAGGAAAGGCTCGCAAAGCTCAAGCCTCACTGCTGACACTGTGCAGTTCTGCTCACAAGATGGCTGCTGCCTCTTTATCTTATTGCAACTGTTTTACAACACAGAAAACCACACACTGCTCTCCCTCTCCCTATGCCCTTCCCTGTGGGTCTGTTTCCTTCTGGAGGACCCTCACCCAGTAGCCATGCTGTCTGTCAGTGGTTATCACTGCCATGGACTTAATTCACACTATTTATTCTAAATCCTTAACTTGTCCTATTCTGAGACTTGCGTTCCTGAGACAAGGGCTAGAGGAAAGGCCAAGGGAGATGGGAACCCAAACAAACTGGTCATTTTTTACTAATTAGCATTCTCAATAATTTGCATTTGTGCCTGTCTCTTGGGAGGAGCAAACCTGGAAAATCTTTTTCTCATTATATATTTTTACTATACAAGTTCACTCCCAGAGAGAAAATAGAACAAAACCAAATCTAGAAAAACTCAGGGTACTTGTGTTTATATTTGTGCATGTGTGTGTATATGTATGTATGCACGTGTTAGTATGTATGTAAATATGTATGTGTATGTGTGTATTATGTGTATGCATATTTGTGTGTGAATGTAGGTGTATAAGTGTGTGAATGATTTTTTAGGCACCATAAGAAAGAACTGAAGACCCACAACCTTTTCTACTCCAGAGAGAAGAATGCCCAAAATATTAAAAATAATGACAAAATCAAATAAGTGTTAAAGTACAGGCAGAAAAAAATGCACTGTCAACCATATACAAAGTGAAGTGACATCTGTAAGAGGTGTCGCATTTGCAAACAATTTTTAAGGATCTTTCCCTCGTAGCCCCAAGGTATACACAAGACCCGAGGACTGAAATTGTAGATGAAGACAGCATCATATTTCATATCCAAACCACATCAGGAAGCCCATTCAGAACTATTTCCAACACTGAATAATGTTTATGTTGGAACATGCATGTATCTTGGTACACTTAATGGGATGTGAGGTTGGCAAAAGGTGGCTGAGGGGAAGCCCAAATATAGTCTTAGAAAACTTTTGCTTATCATTGTATGAGCTCTTGAAACAATAAGGGATCCAGACACAGGGCCACAACAGCTGCTTGAGAGGAGTTATGTGTGGAGAGTGAATATTTATAGGTAAAGTCTCCTTCACAGGCTCATGATTGAACACTTGGTCCACAGTAGGTATCACTATAATGGGAGGCTATGAAACCTTTGGAGAGTAGGCCTTTGCTTGAGGACATAAATGTTTAGGATGGGGTGCAGGTGAAGTGCATAGTCTATGTTTCCTTGTCTACTGAGATGTAAACAATTAGCTACCTCATGATCCCACTGCCATGGAGTTGCCATTATTTCTCAGCCATGGCCTATGATGATGATGGCTGGGAAGCAGTGGACCTGCATTTGAGCCAGAATCCCTGGGTGCCTCAGACCCAGAGTGCTGAGATGTGGTCTTTGCCTGCTTGTTCTACCTTCCTAAACCTTCCTCCAAATCAGTCATAGGCCTAAGTCGCTCTCATACACCAAAGCGTTGTGAGTCATTTTTTCTGGATGCCTGAGACTAAGGTTTGAGGAAACAGGCCTACAATGCTTTCTAAGCCAAGCAGGGTGGTATTCAGGGCCCTGTGTTTTTGGTAGGGTGATAATCCTCCGCCTTTCTCTTTCCACGTTGATGCTTCTGAGCCTTCTTTGTTCTTCTGGAGTCAACTGTTTACTGCTTCTTGGAAACCTAACTAAAGTCCAAAATAACTGAGGGTTTTGTGTTGTTGTTTTGTTTTTTCAAATATTTTAGATGTAGAAGTTCTGTGGTGTTCGACCCCCACTATTTCTGGAGTGTGTGCTTTGGGAGGATAAGCATGGCGATGCTTAATTTTGTCCAATAAAGAGACAGTCAGTTAGGAAATAGATAGATGTAGGAATATGTGAGGACAATTGAGAAAAGTTTTTATTGTGAATATTCTTGAACTATCCCATCAACTTTTAACAGAACTGAAACAGGGAATAAGACCTCATGCACTCTACTGAGGCAGGAGGATTGCCCTGGGATGTCAGTTCAGCCAGAGCTACCAAGCAAGACCCTGTCTTGAAACCAAAGCAGTGCTAAAAGCTGTTGATGCTTGGACGAAACAGCCTGTCAGCACTGTTTCTTCTATTGCACGTGGGGCAGGAAATCCCCCAAACACAATGTAGCTCCAGAAAGGGTCCTGGCTGCTCCAAACCTCATTTTTTTCATGGGCCCTTAGCTTCTCCCCCAAGTGTCTGGTATTCTGTCGCCATATGAAACCTGCAAAAGAGATTAAGGAGGTCAAGCCAGGCAGTATTCTTCATTTCCATTAGGATCCTGTCACCTGTGAATGTTTCATTTTGAGGAAAACCCGTACCCTGCTCTGGAGATAGATACTTTGAGAGGCCGGGGCTGACTGCAGTCTGAGGGGGCAACAGGTTGTTCCTCTTTGCCAGTGCTACACTTTTGAGGAGAAGGAAATGGAGTAGTAGTGTTCCTTTTTTCATTGCCTTTCCATGGGGCCATTTTTGTAAAATGCGGAATATAGTTTTAGCCTTGAGGAAATAAAGTTTTTTGGGGAGTTTTTAAAGGAAGAGATAATAATAGAATAGTGTCTCAATATTGTTCTAGGTCAAGCTCCCATTGCTTTTCCTTTTTTCTTGTTTGGACATTAAATCATCCACTGGTTTCAGATTTTGCTGAGCTGCTAAAGTAAGTTAGACTCTCACCTCATTTTAGGTATTGAATCTTTTAGTGATATAGAATAATTAAAATTTCAGCATTGACTAACACATACAATCCTAGGGAGTCTCTACATGACCTAACTCATGTTAGGACAGGAGTCCCAGGAAAATCTGAAAGCAGGACAATTTCAATATCCATGTTTAATGCTTTTGCTAGCTCATGAATATTTATGAATAGGGTATGATGCTAGATTCAATAGTTACCCGAATATAATAACAACAGTTTTGTGCTGGGCATTTTAATTGCTACAACATAAAGAACATTATTACAGTAGAAGGTCTTCTGTCTTTGTCTTTGCATAATTCGTTTGTAAGGTTCAGCACTTATTCAGCACTCTAGGTTTTTTTTTTAGATGCCATTCCTTGTGTATCCCAGGCTCAAGAGTTTCCTGTCTCCTCTGAGTGCTTAGATTTAAGTGTTCAGCTGGCTCAGCTTGCTCTTTCTTTCTAAGTCTCTCTCTCTCTCTCTCTCTCTCTCTCTTTTTCTCTCTCCCTGAGACTCCCCACAGCCCCCTGACTGTCCTCCAACTCCCTCAGTACACCATGCTGGATTCAAAATCAGAGATCTTCTTCCTGAGTGAGGTATCCAAGAAGCAGAAAGACACACACAGTATATACCCACTTAGAAAAGTATACTAGACTTATAAGATAGGACAAACATACTAAAATCTGCACACCTAAAGAAGGTAAACAAGAAGAGGTTCTGGGATAAGATGATCAATCCTCACTTAGAAAGACAAATGGGATGGACATGGGACGTAGGAGAAAAGAAGAAACAGGACAGCAGTCTACCATACAGGGCCTCTGAAAGACTCTACCTAGCAGTGTATCAAAGCAGATACTGAGATTCATAACCAATCCTTGGGCAGAGTACAGGGATTCATGAAAGAAGGGGAAGTTATTAAGACATGGAGAAGATGGGATCGCCCAAGGACCAAATATATCTGGGCACAGGGGCGTTTCTGAGACTGATTCTCCAACCAAAGACCATGCATTGATATAACCTAGAACCCCTGATCAGACGTAGCTTGTGGCAGCTCAGCATCCAAGTAGGTTACTCTAGTAAGGGAACAGGAATTTTCTGTGACATGAAATCAGTGGCAGGCTTTTTGAACTGCCACCTTTGAGGGAGGGGCAGCCTTGCTAGGCCACAAGGGAGGGCATTGCAACCATTCCTGATGAGACCTGATAGGCTAGGTTCAGATGGAAGGGTGGGAAGACCTCCCTTATCAGTGGACGTAGAGAGGGACATGTTTAGGAATTGAGGGAGGGAGGATGAGATAGGGAGGAAATGAGGCAAGGGGCTACAGCTGGGATATAAAGTAAATGACCCGTATTTAATATAAAAAATAAATATCATAATATAAAAAATCAGAGACCTAGCTGTCTTTGCCTCCCAAGTGCTGGGATTAAAGTCATGGGCTCCCTTACCACTTGTAAACTGTTAATAACAATTGAGATCTCAGAATAGCCCACAGGATTATAAAATGTGATCAGATGTCCTACTATGGCATCCGAAATGTTGTTGCTAGCCTCAGCCCAACTCTTCAGGTATTATCCTTAGAACTCAGTAACAGAATAGCTTGCTCACCATTCCATATGCAATTTGTTCCCTGGTTCTTCTCGCTAGCTGAATCCCATGGCCTTTTCCCCTGTTTAAAATTCTGTCCCTTTACCTTCACTGCTTATCTCCAGACTCCAGTCAAAGATCTCCCCAGCTTTGTAAGACATATTTCAAACAGTTAGGTTCCTGGAGAATATTCCATTCTCTTCGAACTTCAAAAGTATTATATAGCCCTTAGCAACAGAATAGGATTTGCTCTGTTTTTTATTTTTTTCCAGGTGTGTACGTATATATACTTGCATACATACACGTATAAACACATATCAGAGAGAGTGCTGGAGTCAGGGGAAAACTTCCTCTCCCTCAATGTATTTATTTTCTTTTCAAAGATTTATTTTTATTATGTATACAATATTCTGTCTCCATGTACACCTGCACACCAGTAGAGGGCACGTGCACACCGGAAGATCTCATTCTAGATGGTCCTGAGCCCCCATGTGGGTGCTGGGATTTGAACTCAGGAATTTAACCTCTGAGTCCTGTTTGCAGCCCTTCTACCCTTGGTTTTAGGGATTCACCTTTGTAGTCACGTTAGTGTGGCAAGCACTCTTATCCCCTGATCCATTTTGCCTGCCCTGCTTTGTTTTTGACACTATTACTGTGTAGCCTAGGAAAGTCACCAACTTGTTTTGTAATCCAGGTTGACATCAAACTCTTAATCTTGTCTCCTTCAGTCACTGCAGCGCTAAGATTTTAAATGCTGACAACCACGATCAGTTTGGTATTTGCCTTATTTATCTAATTATTTATTCACTGTAATGTCTATGGATATTTTTCTTGAACGTACATCTGTCCACCACATGCAAGTCTGGCAACCACAGAGGTGGGGAAGGGTGTTAGCTTCTCTGAAACTTTAGATACAGTTGGAAGCAAGCTCTACGTGCTTCTTAAATCTGCCTCTTGTTCATCCTCAACCTCTAGACAGAGCAACCAAGTCTCTGAGAAGCTAAAGCTCAAAGTTCTCAGAGCTAGTCGCGATATTATGGTGTTGGACCAGGTGCTGTGGTGCCCTTGGTATCCTAATCTTGAGGCCAAGCCCAGGGTTAGGGGCCTACTATGGAGAACAAGGGATGGCCATATTCAGGGAACTCTAGTTTGCTGTGGAGACAAGTCATGAGAGCATAGGGCAAAAGATAAGTGTCTTCGGAATTTAAGGGATGCTCCGGGGCTCTGGGGCAAAAGGGGGCCACTATGTGCTGAGACTTGGGCAGCATGCAGATTTAAGTCAATGCAAAATAATCGTGGGGAAGAGGAGGGTAAAAGTTAAGAGACAGGCCAGAAGGCTGTGCCTCTGGACCTGTGGGAGGCACTGCTGGGAGACGCTTAGAAAACCCTCTTTAATCCTGGAGCGAGAAGACATGAGGACCCTATCAGCACCGAGTCTTAACTCAGTGTGACGTTATTTCATCCTCTCTTCGGCATCGACCCCAAGCACAGAGGCGGGGAAGAAAACCAATGCCCTACCTTTGACAATCCTTAAGTGTGTGCAAGAGGACAAGTGCTGCCAGCTCAAAACAGAAAGGTTGCTTGGGTGAGAGTACCAAGGTGGGATACTCGAGCCTGCCAAGGTGCTAGGGGGCAAAAGCTCGCCCACCAGCACAACTGGGACTGGTGCGCATGCGCCAAGTCAACTGTCACATTCACGTGCCCAAGGCATTCTGCACGAGGGCTGGGAGTGCACTCTCCGACTGACGGGACCCGCTGACGAATCGGCGGGAAGAATTCCTTCAGGCTTCGGAAGGAGAGGCTGTTGATTGGACAGGACCTCAGTCAGGGGCAGGCTCTTTGCTGTCCTTGGTTACCAGGATGCCCGGCCCCTGCCCCCTCGGCTGGCAGCCCTCTCGGTGCTGATCCATACCCAGTGGGAAGCGCAAGGAGCTGCACCAAGCGGTCAGTGTAGGGCTGCTACTGCTGTGGGGCTCAGCGACCTGTGCTGCCTGCCAGGGCGCGGGCCCAAACCTGGACGCGCCGCGGCGGCCCCCAGTTCCCGTGAGGTGCCTTGGTCACACGCTGCACGGAGCCGGCCAGGGAGTGACAGGAGTCAGCCTAAATGACATGCGGGACACCCATGGTGGGGGTGAGGGGCGGGGCGGCAGGAACGGGGTTGTGGCAGGCGTGCATAGGGCAGGGTCAGGACTCTGGGGGAGCATCCCTGGAAGAGCACTCCAGCTTCCCTGTTGGCCTTGAGCACAGTCTTCCAGATGCTGGCAGGGAGGCTGAGAGGGCAGCCCGGGTGGAGGTCAGAGAGCCTTGTGCCCTGGGACTGGCCAGTGGGGTAGCGGTGAACCTGCATTTCAGTCTGAATTCCTGGGTGCCTCAGACCCAGAGTGCTGAGATGTGCTCACCACCTGCTTGTTCTCCCAGCCTAAACCTTCCTCCAAATCAGTCATAGACCTAAATCGCTCTCACACACCACAGCGTTGTGAGTCATTTTTTTTTTTTCTGGATGCCTGAGATTAAGGTTTGAGGAAACAGGCCTACAATGCCTTCTGAGCCAACCAGGGTGGTTGTCAGGGCCCTGTGTTTTTGGTAGGGCGATGATCCTCTGCCTGTCTCTTTCCACGTTGACCCCTCTGAGCCTTCTGTGTTCTTCTGGACTCACTGTTTACTGCTCCTTGGAAACCTAACTAAATGTCCAAAATAACTGAGGGTTTTGTGTTGTTTTGTTTTTTCAAATATTTTAGATGTAGAAGTTCTGTGGTGCTCGACCACCACTACTTCTGGAGTGTGTGCTTTGGGAGGATAAGCGTGGCGATGCTTAATTTTGTCCAATAAAGAGTCAGTCAGTTAGGAAATAGATAGATGTAGGAGTATGTGATAGATAGATGTAGCAGTATGTTTACTGCTTCTCGAAAAACCTAGTCAAATGTCCACCGGGGCTGCTGTGTTTGTCGTTTATTGCTTTTTTTGTCTTTGTCTTTTTTTTTTTTTCGAGGTGTAAGTTCTGTGGTGTTCGAACACCATTTCTGGAGTGTGTGCTTTAGGAGGATAAGGGTGGTGATGATTTATTTTATCCCCTAAGGCGACAGTCTGTTAAGAGATAGATGTAGGAGTATGTTAGACTATTGAAAAAAAATGTTTTTATTGTGAATAGACTTGCTCTATCCCAGAAACTTTAAACAGAACTGCACCTTGGTATGGGAGCTCATGCACTCTATTGAGGGAGGAAGATTGCCACTGGTTGGCAGTCCAGCCAGAGCAAACCAGCAAGACCCTGTCTTGAAAACAAAGCAGTGCTAAAAGCCGTTGATGCTTGGAGGAAGCCTGTCAGCCCTGTTTCTTATGTTGCAGGTGGGGCTGGGAATCCCCCAAACACGATGCAGCTCGAGAAAGGGTCCTGGCTGCTCTAAACCGTGGTTTTCCCCACGGGCCCTTAGCTTCTCCCCACAGGTGTCTTGTTTTCGGTTTCCATATGAAACCTACAAGAGAGATTAAGGAAGTCGAGCAAGGCAGTACTCTTCATTTCCATTAGGATCCCGTCGCTGTTAATGTTTAATTTTGAGGGAAACCCACACCCTGCTCTGGAGATAGATACCTTTGAGAGGCTGGGGCTGAATGCAGTCCAAGGGGGCAGTAGGTTGTTGCCCTTTGCCAGTGCTACACTTGTGAGGAGAGGGAAATTGAGTAGTAGTGATCCTGTTTTTCATTGCCCTTCCATGGGGCCATTTTTTGAAATGATGAATACAGTTTTAGCCTTGAGGAAATAATTTTTGGGGTCCTTATTAAAGGAGTAGGTAATAAAATATTAGTGTCTCCATATTGTTCCAGGTCAAGCTCCCATTGCCTTTCTTTTCTTTTTCCTGTTTGGAAAGTAAGTCATCCGCAGGCTTAAATTTTTGCTGTATCTGCTAAAGTAAGTTAGACTCTTACCCTCTTTTGGGTGTTGAATCTCCTAGTGATATAAATGACTCAAGTTGTCCTCACTGGCTAATGCATACAATCTCAGGGAGTCTCTTCTTGACCTAACCCATGGTAGGCCAGGAGTCCCAAGAAAAATCTAAAAGCAGGAGAATTTCATTATCCATGTTTAATGCTTTTGCTAGCTCATTAATATTTATGAATAGGGTATGATGCTTGATTCAATAGTTACCCGAATACAATAATATCATTGTTGTGCTGGACACTTTAATTGCTACAACATAAAGAACAATATTATAGTAGTAGCTCTTCTGTTTCTGTTTTTGCACAGTTCATTTGTAAGGTTGAGCACTTATTCAGCACTCTAGGTTTTTTTGAGATGCCATTTCTTGTGTATCCCAGGCTCAAGAGTTTCCTGTCTCCTCTGAGTGCTTGGATTAACGTGTTCAACTGCCTAAGCTTGCCCTTTCTTTCTAAGTCTCTCTCTCTCTCTCTCTCTCTCTCTCTCTCTCTCTCTGACTTTCCACAGCCCCCTGGCTGTCCTTAAACTCTGTAGACAATGCTGGCTTCAAGATCAGAGATCTGCCTGTCTTTGCCTCCCAAATGCTGGGATTAAAGTCATGGTCTGCCTTTGAAATTTTAAACTCTTAATAACAAGTTGAGATCACAAATGGTAGGTAATTTACACTGGTCAGAAATTTACACAGACAGAGGCAGACAGATCCCTATGAGTTGGAGGCCACCCTGGTCTACAAAGTGAACTCCAGGACAGCTAGGTGTCCAGTACATTCAAAGAGAAACCCTGGCCTCAAAGAAAAAGAAAATAGCCCACAGGATTACAGAATGAGATCTGATGTCCTAATGTGACATCCAAAATGTTGTTGCTAGCCTCAGCCCGCCTCTTTGGGTTTTATCCTTAGAACTCAGCAACAGAACAGCTAGCTCAGCATTCCATATGGCTTTTGCTCCCTGGTTCTTCTGGATAGCTGAATCACGTGACCTTTTCCCCCTGTTTAAGTTTGGAGGAGCGGCAGTGATCACACGTCGGCTGCTGCAAAGAACTGGATTCTCTTCTCAGGTCATCCTCAGAAAAGCTATCTTTGCTGTGCAGTAAAGGATCGGGAGATCTGACCCTGGTTGCGGAACCTGTTTGCATTCCTGCTTGCAAAATACAGGGTTCTATTCCCACTTCATCCTTCCAGACCACCCTAGGAGATCTGGAAGCCTCTGCCCCGGAAATTGCTAGGAATCCTTGGAAGGGAAAGAAAGAAGAGTGTAGGATGGACTAGAAACAGGGTTGAATGATTTCCAGAAAGCAGGCTTCTGAAACTCGTGGACAACAATCTGCTGAAGAAGACAACTCCAAGAAACCAATCGAAGCAACATGCATAAACGTCAGATGAGAGGAGCTGCCTCAGGAAAGGAGTCAGCTGGTTCCCAGGAAGAGAATCTTGAACCAGCCGTTCCAGGAAGATGGGGGGGTTGCCCTGTTGAGAACCCCCCTTCTGGTTCAGTGCAGAAGACAAGGAAGAACCAGCAGAAGACTCCTGGCAATGGAGATGGTGGCAGTAGCAGCGAAATGCCCCAGCCCCCACAGAAGGAAAGGGCACAAGCCAATGCCACTGTGGAGAGTGAGGCGGCATTGAAGAAGAACAGAGTGGAAGTGGAAGTGGAAGGGAAGATTCCTGAAGCATTAAAGCCATGGCTGGTGGAGGACTGGGACTTGGTTACTAGGCAGAAGCAGTTGTTCCAACTCCCTGCTAAAGAGAATGTAGATGCCATTCTTGAGAAGTATGCCAAGTGTATCAAGTCCCAGCGAAGTGCTGATAATAAGGAGTATGCAGTTAATGAAGTTGTGGGCGGGATAAAAGAGAATTTCATTGTGATGCTGGGCACTTAGCTGCTCTACGAGTTTGAAAGGCCCCAGTATGCTGAGATCCTGCTGGCCCACCCTGATGTGCCAGTGTCACACATCTATGGGGCACCACACCTACT
>NW_026589731.1:0-4159 GCF_907164565.1 Psammomys obesus
ATTGACATCAAGTTTTGTATTTAATTTAGTCATTTCTTGGTTGCCCCTTTATAATTTGCATTTTTGGAAGAGTAAACTTGCCTATATTTATGGTGTATACAAGAATGAATGGAGCTATCCCTAGAGTGAGAGCTTATCTGAAGCCCCAATCTGTCTAAAGCCCTTCTCTTAGTGAGGCTTATGGAGATCCACAAAAGTATTTATTGCAGCCATAAAATTGTAAAATTGTTTTAGGAGTTCTAAACAAGTCAACTTCTAAAATTGTTTGAATCAAATCAGGAATTATATAATCAGGAATTAATTCATCTGAATAGCAGCGCATCTTCCTAAATATCCCATAGGAATTTTATTCAATCAGAATGGGTAAAAACCCAGAAAGTGAGTGTTCATGCCAAGCCTGAATTTTTTTAATTTAATTTAATTTTATTAATTACAATTTATTCACTTTATATCCCCCATAAGTCCCTCCCTCCTCCCATCCCAGTCCCACCCTTTGTCTTCCTTCTTCACTCATGCCCCTCCCCAAGTTCACTGATAAGGGAGGTCCTCCTCTCCTTCCTTCTGACCTTAGTCTATCAGATCACATCAGGAGTGGCTGCATTGTCATCTTCTGTGGCCTGGTAAGGCTGGTTCCCCCTCAGGGGGAGGTGATGAAAGAGCAGACCAATCAGATTATGTCAGAGTCAGTCACTCTTCCCATTACTATGTAACCCACTTAAACACTAAACTGCCATGGGCTACATCTGTGCAGGGGTTCTAGGTTATCTCCATGCCTGGTACTTGGTTGGAGTATGAGTCTTTGGGAAGACCCCTGTGTTCAAATTTTCTGGTTCTGTTGCTCTCCTTGTAGGGTTCCTGTTCTCTCCAGATCTTACTATTTCCCACTTCTTACATAAGATTCCATGCACTCTGCCCAATAGTTGGCCATAAGTCTCAGTGTTTGCTTTGATAGTCTGCAGGCAGAGCCTTTCAGAGGCCCTCTGTGGCAGGTTTCTAGATTGTTTCCTGTTTTCTTCTTCTGATGTCCATCCTCTTTGCCTTTCGGGATGGGGATTGAGCATTTTAGTCAGGCTCCTCTCTCTTAATTAGTTTCTTTAGATGTACAGATCTTAGTAGGTTTATCCTATGTTATATGTCTATATGATTGAGTATATACCATGTGTGTCTTTCTGCTTCTGGGAAAGCTCACTCAGGATGATTTTTTTTCCATTTCCAAGTCCCACCATTTACCTGCAAATTTCATGATTTTCTTGTTTTTCATTACACAGTAATACTCCATTGTGTGCATGTATCACAATTTCTGCATCCATTCTTCAGTTAAGGGGCATCTGGGCTGTTTCTTGCTTCTGGCTATTACAAATAAAGCTGCTACAAACTTGGTTGAGCAAATGTCCTTTTTGTGTACTTGAGTCTCTTTTGGATATATGCCTAGGAGTGGTATGGCTGGATCTTGAGGAAGCGCTATTCCTAATTGTCTGAGAAAGCGCCAGATTGATTTCCAGAGTGGTTGTACAAGTTTACATTTCTACCAGCAGTCGAGGAGGGTTCCCCTTTCTCCACAATCTCTCCAGCATGTGTTGTCACTTTAGTTTTTGATCTTGGCCATTCTGATGGGTGTAAGGTGAAATCTCAGGGTTGTTTTAATTTGTATTTCCTTAATGGTTAATGACGTTAAACATTTCTTTAAGTGTTTCCCTGCCATTCAATATTCCTCTACAGAGAGTTCTCTGTTTATCTCTGTTCCCCATTTTTTAATTGGATTACTTGGTTTTCTGCTTTTCAGCTTCTTTAGTTCTTTATATATACTGGATAGTAGCCCTCTGTCAGATAAAGGGTTGGTGAAGATTCTTTCCCAATCTGTCTCCTAACATGACCTTGCCTCTCCACTCAACTCCCACTTTTCCTTATAGTTGAACCAACTGCATTGATTGTTCCTGGTACTTGAGGATAGCATGGGAGGTTCTGATTGGGCTTTCAGTCATTTACAGGCTGTTGCAATGAATAAAGTTAGATCTGCCCCTTTTAGTCTTGTCTTTGGTGTTTGATTCCCAGTATTCTCCGTGGGCTCTGTTGCCAATCACTCCAGTTACCCATGGTTCCTGATTCCCATATTTATGTAAGTACTGGCAATCAGGACTAGTTATTTGCAAGACCAGCGAAACCGCTTCACTACTGAGCCAACTCTCACGCCCTATGTTGCCTATTTTTGATCAACATTTACATTGCTGATGCTTTCATCTGTTATTTGTAACTGTTTAAGTATAGATTTCATTTTAGGAAGATTATATCAATGTTACAATTTAAAGTGAGGCACTTTAAGTTTCTAGAAGATATATACATAACTAGAGGGAATGAATAGCTCTTTGTAGAAACTTGAGCAAAGAGCTGTCAGTTCTTTCTATCTATTGTTTGTTTGATTAATTTTTGCAGAGTATTCTGTGCCCCTGACTATTCTGGAACTCATTGCATAGACCAGGCTACCGTCCAGCTCTATGAGATATATCTGCCTCTGCCTCCTGAGGGTTGTTAGAATTAAAGGCATGATAAAATACATCCAGCTTGCCCATTGTTTTTATATTTAGGAACTGTTCATACAATTTCTCTGAGGTGGGCTAAGCACAGTTGATCTGTTTACTTGTCTCCCCCTCTTTATGTCTGTTAAGTAGCATTTGTCTTACAAGGCTACATGTTTTTTTAATTTTTTTATTTTTATTAATTAGTTTATTCACTTTGTGTCCCCCTTGTAGCTCCCTCACACCTTCCCTCCCAATCCCACCCTCCCTCCATCTGCCCCTACCAGTACCCCTCCCCCAATCCACTGATAAAGGAGGTCCTCCTCCCCTTCCCTTTGATCCTAGTCTATAAGGACTCATCAGGATTGGCTGCATTGTCTTCCTCTGTGGCCTGACAAGGCTAGGTGTGGGGAACACACCTGCACGATAAGCACTCAGGAGGCAGAGGCAGGAAGATCATGTTTCCAAAACTTTTCTAAAGAATTATTTATTCAAATT
Organism: Psammomys obesus; assembly: GCF_907164565.1. Lineage (NCBI taxonomy): Eukaryota > Metazoa > Chordata > Mammalia > Rodentia > Muridae > Psammomys > Psammomys obesus. The sequence continues at coordinate 3,012 of NW_026589731.1, forward strand.
ATCTTGTTCTGTTGCTCTCCTTGTGGAGTTCCCGTCCCCTCCAGCTCTTACTATTTCCCACTTCTTACATAGAATTCCATTCACTCTGCCCATCAGTTGGCCATCAGGGTCAGCATCTGCTTTGACGGTCTATACTACAGAAGCTTTCAGAGGCCCTCTGTGGCAGGTTTCAAGGTTGTTTCCTGTTTTCTTCTGGCTTTCAGAGGCCCTTTGTAGCAGGTTCCGAGGTTGTTTCCTATTTTCTTTTTCTTCTGATGTCCATCCTCTTTGCCTTTAATTTGAACACAGGGAACTTCCCAGAGACCCATACTCCAACCAAGGACTATTCGTGGAGATGACCTGGAACCCCTGCACAGGTTTAGCCCATGGCAGGTCAGTGTCCAAGTGGGTTACTTAGTAATGAGAAGAGGGACTGCCTCTGACATCATCTGATTGGCCTGCTCTTTGATCATCTCCCCCTGATGGGGGAGCAGCTCTACCAGGCCACAGTAGAGGACAATGCAGCCACTTTTGATGAGAAATGATAGACTAAGATCAGAAAGAAGAGGAGAACCTCCCCTATCAGTGGACTTGGGGAGTGGCATGCATGCAGAAAGGGGAGGGAGGGTGGGATCTGGAGGGGAGGAAGGAGGGGCTTATGGGGGGATACAAAATGAATAAAGTGTAATTAATAAAAAAATAAAAAAGAATAACAAAATTAAAAAAAAAAGAATTATTTATTATTTATACAACATTCTGCCTGCACATTAGATCTCAGTATAGATGGTTGTGAGCCACCATGTGGTTGCTGGAAATTGAACTCATGACCTTTGGAAGGATAGCGAGTAGTGCCCTTAACCTCTGAGCCACCTCTTCAGCCTCATCCAAGAACATTAAGAAGGAATTTAAAGTATTAATTTGTTCGTGTCCCTTTCTTTCTTTCCTTCTTTCTTTCTTCTGATTTATTGGTTTATTTATTTATTTGTTTGTTTGTTTATTTATTTTACAGTGTTCTGCCTGCATGTACCACTGCAAGCCATACGAGGGCATGAGATCTTACTATAGATGGTTGTGAGCCACCATGTATTTACTGGGAATTAAACTTAGGACCTTTACAAGAAAAGCCAATGCTTTTAACATCTGAGCTACCTCTTTAGCCCTGGTCCCAC
>NW_026589732.1:0-9172 GCF_907164565.1 Psammomys obesus
ACCCACATGGGAAGAAGGCTTCATGTTCACTGAAAAATCTCTCTGACGTTGGTGGCATAAAGGAACTAGAAGAACCATACAACTGCTCTCACAGTTGGATGACATGCCCCACAGAGAATGACACAGTGCCCAGAAGTCCAACTGCTCCTATTGTCAATGAGGGGATTATAGGTAAGTGTAGAAGTTCTATTATTTTTTAGTTTTTTTCACCACTTAACTTGTTTTAATTCTTCTTCACAAATGGTCACAATACTGAAGTACAGACAATGATAATCATAATGCTGCTGCCAATATTATAAATAGGGAAGTATAAATTAAAACATTTTCTGGTTTAAAAATAAATATGGTCGTCAATGCAGCTCTGCAGGTCTCTAGTAGCGTGGGTCTCTGCATTCCTGACGGTGCTCCCCTTTATCCACTATCCCAGGTCCTCCATGTCTGCCTGTTCTTCCTCCCATGGAAGTTACAGGAGGTCCCCCAGGACCAAATCGTCTTCCTCCATAAATGTCACCTCTGTCCAAGCAAAGGCCCCAACAGAAGTCACCACTTTCTCCACCTCTGCCACATCTGAACAGTCCTCCAGGTCCACCAGGGTCCATAAGTCCACTTCTTCTTCCTCTCATGCCATCAGGCCCACAGTCACCATCCAGATGTGGGAAGGGTGACAGAGGAAGGCCTTTGTCTTTGGAGCCTTAAACTGATTGCATTTTGTTCTCCAAACAAAGTTCTGGTTTCCAGAGCCCAGACTGGGACACCACCAGTCTCCAGCTAGGAGCTGGACAATTCCTTTTCCAGAGGGGGTTCCCTCTTGAGCTCAGGGGCCCTTTCAGGGTGAAGCCTCCTCTGTCTCCTCCACAGCCTTCCATGTGGCCCATGGGGCCTCCATAATGTCCTTGGCCACCAGGATCTCCACAATATCGCTGCTTGATTCTAATACCTTTATGCGTTGCTTTCAAAGCAGAAAGTGGAATTTACTGATTAGACCTAAAATTATGAGCCATATGAAACTATCAATCAAGTGCCTCATCATGCAATCTCATTATTAAAAATGTTAAATTTTTATTTTCTGTGTAATTTTGGTGATACAGAAGGAATGCATGCTATAAATTGAAAAGAGCCTTCAACGCTTAATTGAGTTCAATTATGATATACAATGATAGCCCTTTTTTTTTCTTAGATTCTGAGAAACCTGACAAAATATTGTTCATAAATCTGATGGCTACAACTGGATCTGATATGAGCAATGAAAATGTGCACATAACTCCACCAGCACCCAGTGAATAAGATATCACTGAGTTTTCTCCCTCTCCACCAAGACCATGTGTGTGACACCTACTCGGCAGGTCTCACAAGTATTTGTATGGATGGCAACCTGCCTTCCTTTATACTGGTAAGTTAATTTTGGGTCTCTATAGCTATCCTGTTCCACATAATTTCTGGAGAATCTGTGTTCTCAATTATTTTATCAAACATATGAATGTTTAGGTAGCCTATCCATGAGGGTGAGATCCTTTTAAAATAGTACCTCCCAGAAATGAATCCCAGTGAAGTTTGAGACATGTAATTAAACACAATTGTAAAACACATGTACAGTATTCCCAAGTTTCCTACTGATTTCAGCAGAAATCCAAACTCACCATCTAGTTGGAGGAAATGGGTCTATGCATGTGAGTCCCCCCTGAGTCCCCTACTGCCAACTCTTCCAGCTTCCTTTAACCTGCATATTATTCTGGAGTCTCCTGTAATAGCGTTGCCTCTGAGATCATTCAGTCTTACAATTCAATGTCTCTAGAGAGCTTTTTTTTTCTTTATCAGGGAATTAGGTCTAAGCATTTTTCTTTGCTAAATTTTAATCCTTTCATCCTAGAAAAAATATATTTCAAAGCCTCCTAATATAGCTATTTTATTTTAAATACTTTATTAAATTGCCATTGAGAATGTATATATTTACTGTCCAGCAAGCATTTTAAAACTACATGGCAGCATGTCAACAAGATTATCATGTCAGACACATGATAATTACTGCACATACTTTGAGTATTTTACAGCAAACTCTTCTGTTAACCATGACTATAATCATTCCAAACTCGAAAATAACGAGAATATTGAGTAAAGCTGTGGTAGTCATTTTTACATAGTGAAACCATGGAAGAGGAACGAAAATCTCCCTGGGTTTTTACTGGGACAACATCTTTTTACATTGAGAGCTGAAACGAAAAAGTCTCAGGAGAAGGAAATGAAAATCTCTATCAAAGGAACTTTGCTGAAAGGCAAAATCCTTCTGAAAAGACAGATTTTAAGATTTACAACAGAACTCGGGACTGACAGGACGTGTTTGTGTCACTGAAAAAGAAATATCCCAATAGTAACTGAGAATGGCATGCTTGGGAAAGATATTCCTAGAGGAGAAGGAAAAAGTAGGGCAGATCCATCACCAAAATTATTTAGGGAAACTAAATGTGATTAAATGCCAAGGAGAATCTGATTACAACAAAACCCCAATGTTTAAATTGGGAAAAATGATTAGGGGAGAAAATATATTCAGAAGTTTAAAAAAAGAAAATATAAAAATCTTCTTCGTTTCTCCAAGTTGTAGTTATTGACCTATAATTGCCATTGCTCTGGTTGACAGTAAGAGACAGATTCATTCTTCAAACTTTTGGATGTGTAATAATAGAAGCATGTGTTTATGTCATACAGGAGATGATATCAATAATTGGTGAAAAAGGACTAGATGAAGTCTGTTTACTCAGAAAATTAGTGACCAAACCATACTGGGACTATGGAAAAGATCGACTCTCAACAGAGAGTAAATTTGAAAGAGGAATCTGTAGTTCTCATAGGAGTGGTCTTAAAGGTAATGTTTTTAGCATTCTCTGTACTTAGCATCCCTCTAGACATGCATTAGTTCTTTCCTTCCTTGAGATAAACTGCTGATGACAGATTTCTTCAACGATGGAAACTGATGACCTGAGGACAAGAGGATGATAGATAAAGGCCTGACAAGCTAAGGGCTTCATCACAAACACACCATTAAAAATCTTCTGTAGGGAGTTAACTTCCTCCTGTGTCAGATGTGCTTTGGTTTGGCATTGCAAATCACCCTGCTCATTTCACCTCTGACCACACCATTTGAGGTCATAACAAAACAAGTAATAATAGTGGTAAAAGTGTGATTTACAAAATCCAAGTCTTGAATCATGCTTACCAAAAATATATCTTTCATAAATAAAAACAGTTCGAAATGGCTAGTCCGTCACTGACCTGTAACAGGTTCACAGAGCTGGATGTTGCCCTCTGCCTAGTACATACGTGAAATTGTTTTCCTTCTTTACCAAAAAAGTAATCAAGTACTTTCATATTCACTAGGTCTTATACCTTGTCATATAATCAACAATTTTCTTTTTTTTGTGTTATTATTTTATTTTATTTTTTAAAAAATTTTTAACTTTTATTAATTACACTTTATTCACTTTGTATCCCCCCATAAACCCCTCCGTCCTCCCCTCCTAATCTCACCTTCCCTCCCACTTCTTCACACATGCCCCTCCCCAAGTCCACTGATAATGCTCAGTAGCCATCCCAAAAGGCAAAGAGAATGGACATCAGAAGAAGAAAACAGGAAACAAGTTAGGAACCTGCCACAGAGGGCCTCTGAAAGGCTCTGCCCTGCAGACTATCAAAGCAGATGCTGAGACTTATGGCCAGCTGTTGGGCAGAGTTCAGGGAATCTTATGAAAGAAGTGGGAAATAGTAAGATCTGGAGAGGACAGGAGCTCCACAAGGAGAACAACAAAACCAAAAAATGTGAACACAGGGGTCTTTTCAGAGACTCATACTCCAACCAAGCACTATGCATGGAGATAACAGTTTTCTTAACCTACCCAAAATACTTATCACACACTGAACTTACACTAGAGCAACCAGTGGTTCTAGAGAAATAACATTGCTTGGTTTTAATTGGACCATGTTCTGAGTTCACCACTCAGTAGACTCTGGAACTGTAGCCTCAGACATAAAGAGAGAAGGTACTGCTCTGAGAGCAGGCAGGATTAGTAACATCAGAAAAAGGTACCACTTGATCCCTCCTTGACCTGGAACTTGCCAAATATGGCTTGTTCTCATTGCCAGAAACCTGGGACCACATCGTGGGTAGAAAATGAAGATCAGTGACCAGCAAGGCAGGGCTGTACACTCAGGGTACTTTAAAGGTACGGGAACACCTGGAGTTTTCCCATTGTTCTTATTTCTCTACCCTTGAACCTCAAAACATGGCTGATCCTTCACAGCTCAGAAATCATTGAAATGAATCAACCTTTACTGAATTATGAACAGGAAAGTTGGTTGTGGTTTTTACTGAACTAGTTAGTCCTGAACAGTTTTGGGCTATTTAGTAAGAACAGAAGGTATGTTCATTTTAAGCTGTGCAAGGTAATTTTACATCTTTTTTTCTTACCCCAGTAATTAGGGATTTCAACAATTTTAATTGGCTTGTCTGTCTTTCATTGTTTGTTTGTTTACTTATTTATTCTGAGACTTGTCTGTGTCTGACACCCACTCTAGGTGTAACCTTAGGCCCCACTGCATCTTTCTGAGTTCTGAGATTCTTTTTTTATTACTAATTTATTTCCTACTGCTACCTAAAAGTAGCTTTCATTTTTTTAATTTTAATTTTTATATTAATAACAGCTTATTCACTTTGTATCCCAGCTGTAGCCTCCTCCCTTTTTCCCCTCCCAAACCCATCCTTCCTCTCTCATCCCTTCCTATGCCCCTCTCCAAGTCCCCTGATAGGAGAGGTCCTCCTTCCCTTTCTTCTGATCCTAGCTTATCTGATCTCATCCGAACTGGCTGCATTGTCCTCTGTGGCCTGGCAAGGCTGTTCCCCCATCCAGGTGAGGTGGTCACATAGCCAGCCACTGAGTTGATGTCAGAGACAGTCCCTGTACCCATTACTAGGGTACCCACTTGGATACTGACCTGCCATGGGCTACCTCTGAGCAGGGGTTCTAGGTTATATCCATAAATGGTCCTTGGTTGGAGTATCAGTCTCACAAAAGACCCCTAGGCCCAGCTATTTTGGTTCTGCTTCTATCCTTGTGGAGCTCCTGTCCACTCCAGATCTTGCTATCTCCCCCTTTGTTCCTAAGATTCCCTGCACTCTGCCCAAAGTCTGGTTATGAGTCTCATTATCTGCTCATATACAATGCTGGTTATAGTCTTTCAAAGGCCCATCATAGAAGGCTCCTGTCCTATTTCCTGTTTTCTCCTTCTTCCAAAATCCATCCCGTTTGCCTTTCTGAGTGAGGATTGATCGTCTTACCCAGGGTCCTCCTCCTAGCTTGCCTACTTTAGGTGTTCAGATTTTTGTAGGTTTATCCTATATTATATGTCTACTATCCACTTATAAGTGAGTATATACCATGTGTATCTTTATGTTTCTGGGATACCTGACTCAGGATGATCTTTTATAGATCCCACCATTTTGCCTGCAAAAAAATTACTTGTTTTTAATTGCTGAGTAGTATTCCATTGTGTAAATGCACAATTTCTGCATTAGTTTTTCAGTTGAGGGACATCTGAGTTGTTTCCAGGTTCTGGCGATTACGAATAAAGCTGCTACAAACATAGTTGAACAAATGTCCTTGTTGTGTACTAAAGCATATTTTGGATATATGCCTAGGAGTAGTATAGCTGGGTCTTGAGGAAGCGCTATTCCTAATTGTCTGAGAAAGCGCCAAGTTGATTTCCAAAGTAGTTGTACAAGTTTACATTCCCACCAGCAAAGGAGGAGGGTTCCCCTTTCTCCACATCCTCTCCAGCATGTTTTTATCTTAGCCTTTCTGATGGTTGTAAGGTGAAATCTCAGGGTCATTTTGATTTGCATCTCTCTGATGACTAAGGATGTTGAGCATTTCTTTAAGTCTTTCTCTGCCATTCGATATTCCTCTACAAAGAATTCACTGTCTAGCTCTGTACCCCATTTTTAATTAGATTACTCGATTTGTTGATGTTTCACTTCTTTAGTTCTTTATATATTCTGCATATAGGGTCTGTCAGATATAGGGTTGGTGAAGATTCTTTCCCAGTCTGTAGGCTGTCGTTTTGTTCTAACAACAGTGTCCTTTCCTTTACAGAACCTTTTCAGTTTCATGAGGTCCCATTTATTGATTATTGATCTTAGGGCCTGTGCTGTTGATGTTCTGTTCAGGAAGTTGTCTCCTGACCAATGAGTTCTAGGCTCTTCCCTACTTTCTCTTCTATCCAGTTTAGTCTTATGTTGAGGTCTTTGATTCACTTGGACTTCAATTTTGTTCAGGGTGATAAATATGGATCTATTTGCATTTTTCTACATGTAAACATCGAGTTAGACCAGCACCATTTGTTGAAGATGCTGTCTTTATTCCATTGAATGGTTTTGGCTTCTTTTTCAAAAATCAAGTATCCGTAGGTGTGTGGGTTTATTTCTCGATCTTCTATTTGAAATCCATTGATCTATCATTCTGTTCTATGCTAGTACCATGTGGTTTTTATTACTATTGCTCTGTGGTACAGCTTGAGATCAAGGATGGAGATACCTCTAGATGATCTGTTGTTATACAGGATCATTTTGGAAATTCTGGGTTTGTTTTTCTTTTTGTTTTTCCATATGAAGCTGAGGATGTTGCTCTCAAGTTCTGTAAAGAATTGTGTTGGTATTTTGATGGGAATTTCACTGAATCTGTAGATTGCTTTTGGCAGAATGGCCATTTTTCACTATGTTAATCCTACCCATTCATGAGCACGGGACATCTTTCCATCTTCTGATATGTTCTTCAATTTCTTTCTTCAGAGACTTGAAGTTTTTTTCAAACAGGACTTTAACTTGCTTGGTTAGAGTCACACCAAGGTATTTTATGTTATTAGTGCCTATTGTGAAGGGTGTTGTTTCCCTAATTTCTTTCTCAGCCCTTTTGTCTTTGGTATACAGGAGGGCTTCTGATTTTTTTTGAGTTAATTTTGTATCCAGCCACTTTGCTGAAGGTGTTTATCAGCTGAAGGAGTTCTCTGGATGAATTTTTGGGGTTGCTCATATATACTATCATATCATCTGCAAATAGTGATACTTTGACTTCTTCCTTTCTGATTTGTATCCCCTTGATCTCCTTTAGTTGGCTTATTGCTCTAGCTAGGACTTCAAGTACTATGTTGAAGAGATATGGAGAGAGCTGGCAGCCTTGCCTTGTCCCTGATTTCAGTGGGATTGATTTAAGTTTCCTTCCCTTTAGTTTGATGTTGGCTGTAGGCTTGCTGTATGTTGCCTTTACTATGTTTAGGTATGTGCCTTGTATCCCTGATCTCTCCAAGACTTTAAACATGAATGGATGTTGGATTTTGTCAAATCCTTTTTTGGCATCTAAGGAGATGATCATGTGGTTTTTCTCCTTCAGTTTATTTATATGATTGATTACATTAATGGATTTCTATATATTGAACCATCCTGGCATGCCTAGAATGAAGCGTACTTGGTCATGGTGGATGATATCTTTTATATGTTCTTATGTTTGGTTTGCCAGTATTTTATTGAGTATTTTTGTATCAATGTTCATAAGAGAGATAGGTCTAAAGTTCTCTTTTTTGGTTGGGTCTTTGGTTTAGGTATCCAGGTGACTATGGTTTCAGAATGAGTTTGGTAATGTTCCTTCTGTTTCTATTTTGTGGAATAATTTGAGGAGAATTGGAGTTGGCACTTCTTTGAAATTCTGGTAGAATTCTACACTGAAACCATCTGGCCCTGGCCTTTTTTTGTTAGTTTTGTTTTTGGAAGGAAGACTTTTGATGACTGCTTCTATTTCCTTGGGGGATGTAGGACTATTCAACCTTTCTACCTAATCTTGACTTAATTTTGGTAAATGGAATCTTTCAAGAAAATTGTCCATTTCATTTAGATTTTCAAATTTTGTGGCATATAGGCTTTTGTAGTAAGACCTAATAATTGTTTGGATTTCCTCAGTGTCTGTTGTTATTTTCCCCTTTTCATTTCTGATTTTGCTGATTTGGACAGTTTCTCTCTGCCTTTTAGTTAGTTTGGCTAAGGGTTTGTCTATCTTGTTGATTTTTTCAAAGCTCTTGGTTTCATTGATTCTCTGAATATTTTTATTTGCTTCTAATTTATTGATTTCAGCCCTGAGCTTGCTTATTTCTAGCTGTCTACTCCTCTTGGATGTGTATGCTTCTTTTTTTTTCCTATGACTTTCAGGGGGGCCATTAAGTTGCTTGTATGAGATGTTTCAAATTTCTTCTTGAAGACAGTGCTATGAATTTTCCTCTTTGCATTGCTTTTATTGTGTACCGTAAGTTTGGGTATGTTGTACCTTAATTTTCATTGAATTCTAGGAAGTCTTTAACTTCTTTCTTTCTTTCTTCCCTAAACCAGCTGTCAGTGAGTAGGGAGTTGTTCAGTTTCCATGTGTATGTAGGCTTTTTGAGATTTCTTTTCTTATTGAGATCCAGCTTTAGTCCATGGTGGTCAAATATAGTACAAGGGATTATTTCAGTCTTCTTGTATCTGCACAGGCTTGCTTTGTGACCAACTATATGGTCTGCTTTGGAGAAGGATCCATGAGGTGCTGAAAAGAAGGTGTACTGTTTTGAATGTGGGTGAAAAATTCTGTAGACATCTATTAGGTCCATTTGATTTAGGACCTCTGTAAGTGCCTTTATTTTCCTGTTTAGCTTCTGTCTAGATGATCTGTCCCTTGGTGAGAGTGGGGTGTTGAAGTCTCCCACTATTAAGGTGTTGGGATCAATGTGCGATTTAAGCTTTAATAATATTTCATTTACAAATGTAGGTGCTCTTATATTTGGGGCATAGATGTTCAAAATTGTGATGTTCTCCTGGTGGATTTTTCCTTTGATGAGAATGAAGTGCCCGTCCTCATCTTTTCAATTAATTTTGGTTGAAAGTCTATTTTATTAGATATTAGGATAGCTACTCCAGCTTGTTTTCTGGGTCCATTTGCTTGAAAAGCTTTTTTTCTAGCCTTTTACTCTGAGGTAGTGTTTACGTTTGTTGCTGAGGTGTGTTTCTTGGATGCCCCAGAATGTTGGATCCTGTTTCCGCAATCATTCTGTTAGTCTGTGTCTTTTTTTTTTTTTTTTTTTTTTTTTTTTTTTTTTTTTTTTTTTTTTT
>NW_026589732.1:9182-21105 GCF_907164565.1 Psammomys obesus
TTTTTTTTTTTTTTTTTTTTTTTTTTTTTTTTTTTTTTTTTTTTTTGGAGAGTTGAGTCCATTGATGATGATAGATAATAGTGACCAATGAATGTTATTTCTTTATTGTGGAGTTGATGGTGTTACTGTGATCCAATGTTCGTTTTACTTTTTGTTGTGAAAGTTCTCTGTATCCTATGTTTTCTTGGGTGTAGTTTTCGTTTGATTGGAGTTTACCTTCTACTATCTTCTTTAGGGCTGGGTTGCTATGTATATATATTGTTTAAATTTAGTTTTGTCATGGAATATTTAACATCTATGTTGATTGAAAGCTTTTCAGGGTAGAATAGTCTGAGTTGGCATCTGTGATCCCTTAGAGTCTGCATGACATCTGCCCAGGCCCTTCTGGCTTTCATAGTTTCTGTTGAGAAGACTGGTGTGATTCTGATAGGTCTACCTTTATATGTTACTTGGCCTTTTCCCCTTGCTGCCTTTAATATTTTTTCTTTGTTCTGTAGGTTTAGTGTTTTGACTATGATGTGACATAAAGAGTTTCTTTTCTGGTCTAATCTATTTGGTGTTCTGTAGCCTTCTTGTATGTTTATGGACATTTCTTTAAGTTGGGAAAATTTTCATCTATGATTTTTTAAAAATATTTTCTGGACCTTGGAACCTGGAATCTTCCTTTTCATCTATTCTTATTACTCTTAGGTTTCACCTAATGATAATACTGAAGAATTAAAGAATACATTTGTTCCTTCTCAGGAGGCAGTTCCTACAGGTAACAGGAAGGTTTAAGTAGTAAGGAAGAATGACATCATCTCCTGCTTTCACAAAACTGTAAATACCATCACAGCAGTATTGGCACTCACCATGATATTAGAGCATGGAAAAAGTCTTTTTAAACAACAGTGTAATTATAAAATATAAATACAAGCATACCTACATATATATATATATATATATATATATATATATATATATTACACTTAAACACATATACAAAAATCCATGTTTATAATCACATATATGCATATATATATGTGTGACAAATGTACTCCTAATTTAACCCCTGAAAGGATCCCAGAATATTACCTCCTGTGTTTCTCACCTTTCTTTCTTGGTCCCTGAGTCAACGTATGATATCTTGGATACTGAAATTATTACTTTTGGAAATATCACTTAGAGACGATGATTTGATTCAAAAATCCCTCAAACATTCTGGAAGATAAAGCTCTGTGCCACTGTCTACAAACTGTGCAATCCTCCTGCAAAAACACTAATGTTGGTTTGATTCCTTATGAGAGATAAACCTTATCAAATGCTTAGCATTATATAACTATTGGATACACAGGTTCCACTACAACAAATATGTGAAGAATGATAAATAAGCTAAAACATGCCTGAATCAACAATTAGCACCTCTCAAAATCAGATATATTGTGAACATCTGAAATTTTCTGTGTAGAGATGTGGAAATAGACTGAAAAAACTCATTTTATCTAAACAGATCAATCTGTCGTCTGAGAATGTTTTTAATCAAGATGGTATTTTATGTTTTATTTGACAGTGAATATTGGAACAACTTTCTCCTCCAGTACAATTAATCATCTTGTGGAGGATGATAATTGAAGAAGCTTTTGGACTGTTGAAGCTATCTTACTGCCCTTCATTTTCTTAATAAACTGAAAAATGGAATCCCCACAATTTCATTTTTCGACATCCTTCCCTTCCTCATATCCCTTGTTATAATACATTCCTAATGTTTTTCCATTTCACTTCTTTATTATTTACAATGTTTCACTTCTTTTTAATTTATGATGTTTATTAAATTCTTTTATTATTGTAATAAATGGTAGATTGGAAAAAGCCATTTGGCAGTCTTCTCCTCTGTCTCAGTTGCTCAGGGACCTGTGTTCATGTGACAGATCGACAAGGATCAATTTATTAATCTTATTCTAAAATCCATCAGAATGGCATATTAAGTTTTATTTAATAAATAAAAGCTGGGGATTTATCTGACCAAATTCTTTAAGACTATAACCACAAAAGAGTCCCAATGGCAAAGAATCAACTAGTGGGGTATGCCACAAAACCTGACTCAACCTGGGCCTTATAGCAACACTTCTATTTTTAAGTTATTTTCCAATTGACGTGAAATGGTGCTCATTATTTACATTAGGAATACATTTGGCTTAGAGTATGCGGGCTTGTGGCATCACTATAGGGCAGGTCTGATGTCAGGAGTTCACAGCAAGTGATGTTGCTTACCTCATTAAGAAGAAGGGAATCATATGAAAGAAGGGGAAGTTAGTAAGACCTGGAGAGCATGGGAAAGCCACAAGACCAAATATATCTAGGCACAGGGGTTCTTTTCTAAGACAAATTTTCCAACCAGGGACCATGCATGGATATAACCTAGAACCCCTGCTCAGATGTAGCCCATGGCAGCTCAGCATCCAAGTGGGTTTCCCTAGTAAGGAGAACAGGGACTGTCTCTGACATGAACTGAGTGGTGGGCTCCTTGACCTCCCTCCCCCAAGGGAGGAGCAGTCTTGCTAGACCACAGAGAAGGACATTGCAGCCAGTCCTGATGAGACCTGATAAGTTAGGGTCAGATGGAAGGGGAGGAGGACCTCCCCTATCAGTCGACTTAGAGAGGGGCAGGGAGGAGGTAAGAAGGGAGGGTGGGGTTGGGAGGGAATGAGGGAGGGGGCTACAGCTGGGATATAAAGTAAATAACCTGTAATTTATATAAAAATAAAAATTATATATATAAAAAAGAAGCAGAGGATAATGATGGCTCATACTCTCTGAGCTTTCTCCTGTTTATGCATTCCAGAAATCATGTTTGTGTTTTCAGAGCCCAATTATAGTTGTTATAGTTTTCTCACCGTGATTACCTAATCCAGATAATTCCTCAGAAGCATGCACAGAAGGTAAAATAATTGAAATAATCCAGAAGAGTTGTTCTTAGAGTCCTGTATCATAGATGATTGCAGATAAAATACCCTTAACATTCAAAATTAAGCATCACACATGATGAAGTTAGAAGTAGATTCCAATTGTAAGAATGCACAAAATGGCCTGAAAACATGGTTCTATGTCTAAAGCAATTGAGGCACAAGCTTTGTAACTGACATGAGTTCAGATAATCAAAACATACATTAAAAACTTGCCACTGTTTTTAATTGCTCAGTGGTATTCCATTGAATGAACTCAGCAATTAAAAACTAGGACAACATGATATTTGCAGGCAAATGGTGGGACTTAGAAAAATATCATCCTGAGTGAGGTAATGCAGAAGCAGAAAGACACACATGGTATACACTCACCAAAATAAGTGGATATTAGTCATATAATAGAGGATAAACATACTAAAATCTATACTCCTAAAGAAGCTAAACAAGAAGGAGGACACTAGGGAATTTGTTTAATCTTCACTCAGAAAGAAAATAGAATGGACATCAGATGTGAGAGAAAACAGGAAACAGGACAAGAGACTACCACAGAGGGCCTCTGAATGACTCCACCCAGCAGTGTATCAAAGCAGATGCTGAGACTCAGAACTTTGGGCTGTGTGCACAGAATCTTATGAAAGAATGGGGAGATAGAACTGGAGGGGACAGTAGCTCCACAAGGAGAGCAACAGACCAGAAAAATCTGGGCCCAGTGATCTTTGCAAAGACTGATATTCAAACCAAGGACAATATATGGAGATAACCTAGACCCCTGGCTCAGATGTAGCCCATGGTAGCCCAGCCTACAAGTGGGTTCCCTGGTAAGGGAGGTGGGGCCTGTCTTTGACATGAACCCAGTGGCCCACTCTTTGATCACTTTCCCCTGGGGTGAGTGCAGTTATACCAGCCCACAGAGGAAGACAATGCAGCCAGGTATGATGAGACCTGATAGGCTATGGTCAGATGGAAGGGGAGGAGGAACTCCCCTATCAGTGGAATGAGGGAGGAGCATGGGAGAAGAAGAGGGAGGGACAGTGTGTTTGGCAGGGGAGCAGGGATGGAGCTACAGCTGGGATACAAAGTCAATAAATTGTAATAATAATAAAAAATGGGGGGATACAAAGTGAATAAAGTGTTATTAATGAGGAATTTTAAAAAGTTTTGAAAAGAAAACATTAAAAAAAATCTTGCCACTGTATAGCACAAGCATCTCCAAACCAGAAGCTTCTACCTTGGGATGAGAGAGAGAAAGGAATCAGTAGCAGCTTCTTGGCTGGATATTCCGGACATGTTCTTCAGTAGTGAAAAAAAAGAGACCCTGAGTCAAAATGATGGGAAAAAACACCAACAGTTGTAGCTCTCCTCTAACCTAAGAAAGCTCATGGTCTCCATGCCTTGTATACACATACACATGTACAAACACACACACACACACACACACACACACACACACACGCAACCTATACACATTCACATCATACAAATTCACCCATACATCACAGACAGAAACACATACAAGTATACTGTATAGTTGCCGTTTCTCTCTTCATAAACTGAAACCTTTATCTCAATATGAATTATTCTTTATTCATTTGTCTTCCTAGAAAGGTTTGTAATATGATTTTGCAATGTGGAAATCTTAAGAGAAAATCTCCAGTGAAGAAACTCATAGTTTCCACATTAATAATGCCATGGGCAATCCTGAACTCTCAATAGCATATGCTCTAAATGTATCCTTTTATTACTATTATTTTAAATTTTTAGTGCATTAGAATTATGTTGCTCTGCTCTCTCTGTAATCCCCTCATAACCTGAAACTGACAGACTCTTTGTTACATTGTTATGTATGTGTGTTTAGGTGTGTATGTTTGTATGTATGAAAGTATAAATACAACTTGAGTCTATTTTCTTGATTTGTGTATATAGCTTACAGGTTGAACATTCTGTATTAAACTATCAATTAGGACATTTCTGAAAGGAGCTACTACTTCCCTGAGCCTTTCATTAGTTGCCTGTAGTTCTTTGTCTAAAGGTGCAACCACACGAAATTTTGACTATTGAATGTTAATGTGTCTATTGATAATCCAGCATGTGCTTTTGCATTCATTTCTATTAAAGATAATTTCAAAACAGACTTTTAGGTCTTCTGGCTCTTACAGTCCTTCAAACACCCCGTTCTGCAATGTTCCCTGAGCTGCATCCTCTAGAGCCTAGGTATAGATGTCTGGGTTTCCCATTAACCACTGATTGTGTCCTGTTTTGGTTTTTGGCAACGGTCTCCATTTTCAGGAAAGAAGGGTATTTTTAGATGGGGGATGATGGCCCCACTTAGTTGTGGTCACAAGACTATTACCTAGAATGCTGTAATAAAGAGGGCCGATTTCATAATGTGTTGTGGTGAAGTCTAAGGTCCATGATCTCACTAGTTCCAAGTAGCTGACAAGATTTCCACTTCCAGACATGATTTTAGTCCTGTTGAGAGAAATCTTTCTAATTTTGAGTCAAGATGTTTCAAATATAGATGTTTGAGGTAGCCCTTGGTTTCCTCTCAGTGTTGAAGGTGAATGCCTGTTGCTAAAGAATTCACACAGAGGTGTCTTAGGATTCACGTGATTCTAGCTTGATCTGACTTGAACACATCTATCTTGAAGCCAAGTTTCTATGGTACATAAACAGAAGGCCTGATGACTTGTTAGGGAAGTAATTCACAGTGGTACTCACCAGCAACTCCTATGAAGTGTGACAATAAGCAGCATGGCAAGGTATCACCATAGGTGCAGTAAGTGACGCTCACGTTTCGAGAGTAAACAACAGATGTTTGGTTAAACTTAACTGTACTTCTTTAAACCACAGAATTTACCATTTTTCCCAGTGGCTGGAAAATCTGATGTGGACAGCTTTCATTTCTGTTTCTCAGAAGATTTAAAAAAAGTTAATTAATTAAATCAAAACAACAACAACAAAAAAACATGTTCTCCTGAAATACCCTTCCACATTTCATCATTTTATGCTTCCTTGTTATTCTTTAGGATTGTCTCATGCAGGTCATTTGACTTGTCTAGGCCTTTTCAGAAAGACAAATTCATTTTCCTAATACAATATGTATAAAGTAAAAGTAAAATATAACTTAAAAAAAGCCTTCTGTTTTGTCAACTTTAGTTTTCCATGTTTGATGTTTGGAATTAGCCTCACTCAGCTATAGTCTGAAATGTTAAAAATTGAAATTTATAGTAATAAAAACTGTGTGTATTAAATGAACTACCATACTGACTCAAATGAAGACATTTTTACCAGTGACTGCTTTTCCCTATATAGATGGCAATCATGCCATCACCCTGCATTTCCTCACAGTATCCGCCACCTATCATCTAATTACTTGTGAACTATTATGGTATCATTGGCTGTATCTGCTCATCTTTGGTCAGTCCCATGGACCCTTGTTTCATAGTGTAGTTATAGTCTAGCTAGAGCAATAAGACAACTGAGGAGATTAAAGTTATACAAGGTGGAAACTAAGAAGTCAAAGATTCTTTTTTTTTTCTTTTTTTAAAATTCTTTATTAATTACACTTTATTTACTTTGTATCCCCCCTGTGGTTACCTCCCTCCTCCCATCCCAATCCCTCCCTTCCTCCCCCTTCTGCACACATGCCCCTCCCCAAGTCCACTGATAGGGAAGGCTTTTTCCTTCCTTCTGATCCTAGTCTATTAGGTCTCATCACCAGTGGTTGCATTGTCTTCTTCTGTGGCCTGGTAAGGCTGCTCCCCTCTCAGGGGAAGGTGATCAAAGAGCAGGCCAATCAGTTCATGTCATAGACAGTCCTTGTTCCCATTACTATGGAACCCACTTGGACACTGAACTTCCATGGATTACATCTGTGAAGGTATCCTAGGTTATCTCCATGCATGGTCCTTGGTTGGAGTATCAGTCTCAGGAAAGACCCCTGCGCTCAGATTTTTTGGTTCTGTGGCTCTCCTTGTGGAGTTCCTGTCCTCTCCAGATCTTACTATTTCCCACTTCTTTCATAAGATTCCCTGCACTCTTCCCAATAGTCTCAGCATCTGCTTTGACAGTTCTGCAGGGAAGAGCTTTTCAGAGGCCTTCTGTGGCAGACTCCTGACTTGTTCCCCATTTTCTCCTTCTTTTGATGTCCATCCTCTTTGCCTTTCTGGATAGGAATTGAGCATTTTAGCCAGAGTCCTCCCTCTTGATTAGTTTTTTTAGGTGTACAGACTTTAGTAGGTTTAGCCTATATTACATGTCTATATGAGTGAGTACATACCGTGTGTGTCTTTTTGCTTCTGGGGCAGCTCACTCAGGATGATCTTTTCCAGTTCCCACCATGTGCCTGCAAATTTCATGATTTCCTTGGTTTTTATTGCTGAGTAATATTCCATTGTGTAGATGTATCACAATTTCTGTATCCGTTCCTCTGTTTTTTTAATCCCTTCCTCTTATCTTTTGAGAATTCATCTTAATAGGAAAATAAAACAACACAATGGGTCTTCTCTAAGTGTCCCTGCAGATCAGTGTCATGAAGCTGTTCCTGGCAGTCTGAGCAGAGGAACATTTGGAAAGAGGGCATTGGTATTGTCCTGGGTGATGGATTTCAGCTGTCTACTGTTACAGAAAATTAATTGATTTTGAATGTTTTGACTTATGAAAAACAAAAGGTAGTTGAAGAGGAATGACCCAATGTTGGGATAGGAAATAAACAGTAATAACACTATGGAAGAAGTCAATCAAGAAAGACCAAGATCAAGTATTTGATTTCCATTAGCTCAAGCCTGAGTCCTAGCTTTTGTAGTTTTACAGACTCAAATGCTTCAAATGCAAGGGCGCCCACATTTGTAAAAGAAACATTACTAAAGCTTCAATCACACATTGAACCCCACACATTAATAGTAGGAGACTTCAACACACCTCTGGATTGGTGAATTGACAGATCACTGAGACTAAAACTAAACATGTAAATATTCATTGCAATGAGTTGTTGGTCTGGCTCAGATTTTTTGGCTTCTGATGCAACACAAATACTGGACCATCACTGGGATTCTGTTGCCCAGAGTCAGGGTGATCTTGCAGCTAGGCAGGGCATCTGGAGGCAGTTCTGTGTAAGTTCCAGGCTGCTGCACACCTCCCTACCCTTGATGCCAGCCTCCCTGAGGCTCACTGGGCTTTACCTTTGTGCTCGTAGCTGGCAGACAGCACCACTAGCCACACTCTGCCTCCCACCCCTGTCTCCCAGCAGGGCAAGCAGCAGCAGTAGCTCGCTCCAGCCAGCAGACTTAGGACTGGCCCTATTCAGTGATGCCATCTGGTTCTGCAGGACCTCTGCTCCACGTGCTCCAGCAGCTTGAAGATGGAGTAGATGTTGGTGGACCAACTCAAAGTGTTGGATCTGGGCTGGGATGGCAACAGAGCTGGTCAACCTATGGTGCTTCTGCTGCCCCTTCCTTCCTTCCTTCCTTCCTTCCTTCCTTCCTTCCTTCCTTCCTTTTTTCTTCTTCCTGCCTTTCCACAATAAAATTATAACAAGATAAAATGAAAACCATCTAATCAAAGTTGGACAAGCCACACCAACAGAAAAAATAAATGAGCCTCAAGAGAAGTCATGAGAATCAGCACCCACTCATTTACATTCAAGGGTCCCATAAAGTACTAAACTGGAAATCATAGTACATATGCAAAGAACCTGGTGCAGATTGCTGTAAGCCCTGTGATTGCTGCTTCAGTCTGTGTGTGTTAATATGAGCTTTGCTCATTTGCTTTAGAGGGCCTTGTTCTGGTGCCCTCCATCCCCTCTGTCTCCCCCATTCCTTCTGCTTCCTCTTCTTCTGGGTTCCCTGAGCTCTGAGGGGAGGCATTTGATGGAGACATCTTATTCAGAGCTATGTGTATATGTGCACGTCCATATTTGCTTTCAAGTCACTTTGATTATAGTACAGTGTAAAAGTCACAGACTATGAAGAATAGTGAGCCTGTCATCTTTAGTGCTTCTCTGGGGTAAATGTTAGACTTTTTTTTTTTTTTTAGATTTGTTTGTAATAGCCAGAAGCTGGAAAGAACCCAGATGTCCCTCAGTTAAGGAATGGATACAGAAATTGTGGTACATTTACACAATGGAATACTACTCAGCAATCAAAAACAAGGAAATCATAAATATGCAGGCAAATGGTGGGATCTAGAAAAGATCATCCTGAGTGAGGTATCCCAGAAGCAGAAAGACACACATGGTATATACTCACTTATAAGTGGATGTTAGACCTATAATATAGGATAATCATACTAAAATCTGTACACCTAAAGAAGCTAAGCAAGAAGGAGGACCCTGGGTAAGATGATCAATCCTCATTGAGAACAGAAGGAACATCAGAAGAGGGAGAAAACAGGGAACAGGACAGGAGCCTACCACCGAGGACCTCTGAAAGACTCTCCCCTGCAGGGTATCAAAACATATGCTGAGACTCATAGCCAAACTTTGGGCAGCGTGCCGGGAATCTTATGAAAGAAGGGGGAGATAGAAAGACCTAGTGGGGACAGGAGCTCCACAAGGAGAGCAACAGTAGCAAAAAGTCTGGGCATAGGGGTCTTTTGTGAGACTGATACTCCAACAGAGGACCATGCATGGAGATAACCTAGAACCCCTGCACAGTTGTAGCCCATGGAAGCTCAGTGTCCAAGAGAGTTCCATAGTAATGGGAACAGGGAATGTCTCTGATATGAACTCAGTGGCTGGCTCTTTGATCACCTCCACCTAACGGGGGAACAGCATTACCTGTCCACGGAGGAAGATATTGCAGCCACTCCTGATGAGACCTGATAGGAATGGTAGGAGAGCCTCCCTTATTAGTGGACTGGGGGAGGGGCATAGGAGAAGAAGAGGGAGGAAAAATGGGATTGGGAGGGAGTGAAGGAGGGGGCTACAGTTGGGATGCAAAGTGTGTATAAAAAAGTGAATAAACTGTAATTAATAAAAATAAAAAGATTTGTTTTTTTATTATGGGTACAATGTTCTGCCTGCATGTATGTCTGCATGCCAGAAAAGGGCACTAAACCTCATTGTAGATGGTTATGAGCTACCATGTGGTTGCTGGGAACTGAACTCAGAACATTTGGAAGAGCAGCCATGCACTTAACCTCTGAGCCACCTCTTTAGCTCCTACTCATGTATTTTCAATACTACATAGAACAGTTGGAAGAGGTGTGTCTTCCTTACCCTTCTGAAGGTTGACAGTCATCTCTGGATGGTTTGGATATACAGCAGATCTTAATTTTATTTTCAGCAGGTCTTATTTTAATTTTTTACTTTTAAATTAAAAACATTAACATATTTTAATTTTTACTTAATTTTATCTAAGTAGGTTCAAGGGGATGATCCATACCAGCTAGAGAAGCATAGGATGCCATTTTTACTTTTAAGTTCAGACTGTCCGGGCTGATTTAACTCTTTATTCATGTAAATGGTCCAGCTTCTGTTGACTTTTTAAAAGTCTTTTCTTTACAAGAAGAGGAGAAAAATACCCGTGTATTTATGAGCAGTCTGGCAGGCACAGTTGGCCCTGTGGCCATCAGAGTAGGAGTTTTGCTCAAAGAGATTTCATCATACAGGAACACACTGCATCATCGTTCAGGTCACTAACAGCCTCAAGGTAAGAATGGAAATTCCGAAGGGAGAGGATACACAACAGACTGATGATTGCGAAGTCAGAAGTGGAGAGACTGACTCTAAAGATTTCCTCTGTGGTGGGATAAGCAATGCCGAAGCTCTCACTTATTCTGTGGTACAGTTCTGTGAGCCCCTGACCCTTTAAGCGTGACACTCAGTCAAGTTTCTTCTTTCCTAGTGGTTGAGGTATATGGATAGGTGCCGGGGCCAGCCAGCAGAGTCGAACGGGAGTGAGGATTAATATTATTTCAATAAACACACAGCACACAGGAAACTTTTTTAAAGGTCCAGACTCGACAGCCACAGCAAAAGGCAGGCTGCTGCAGCAAGCACTGCAAGCAGCAAGTCTCAAGTCTCTGCCTCCAGCCCTCTGTTTCCTAACATTTAGATTTCCCACATTATACTTGCTTTTTGTGAAATCTTAGGTCTGGTTCATGCTCCACGTCCTCTAAGCTCTCTCCTCCAGCTCTGCCCTCCTCCTGCTTTCTCCTGAGCTTTCTCCTGGAGCTCCTCCTCCTCCTCGCCCCTTCCTGTTCTCTAGCTCCTCCCCTCTTTCCAGTCCTCTGGCTCCTTCCATCACACAACATTGTATCTAGTTGCTTATTTGTGTCCTGTTTACACAAGAGTCAGCCTTCTTCTGCAGTAACTGTCGGCCTGTCTTTTTATTGTAGAGTTTCTAAGCCAGAGTAGAAACATCTCAGAACAATGGTTAATTTCCACGAGGAGTCTGAGGAAGAGGTGTGATCCTCACAAGCTATCCTACCTGCTGTCACAAACAAAAGGAGATGGACTTGCAAGTTCTCTGCCATTAGAAAAGGCCTGCTAAAAACCATCTCTCCACCGAGATTTAAATATCAAAGCAAGCCACTGGAGTCACGGCTCCCGATAGTTAGGACAGTGTTAGTCTGGTCTGGAATTAGGACTTGCAGGGCCTGGGGTCAGAATCTTGCTTTTTATGGGGATGAACACCCTATATGCCCCCACCCCATCTCTCAGATGAGGAGGCCACATCAGTGGGTGAGAATAAGGTCCCTGTGCTTGCAGAGTGCTCTCCGACCTGTCCAGCTGCACACTGCCCCAGCAACTGAAGGCACACTTCGTGATGGTGTCCAGCAGCACCAACGAGATGTGGTGAAAGATCTCTAGAGAGGTATCTTGGCAAGCGAGCTGCTCCCATCTGTCCTGTGTTGGGAGTGCGATATGTTTTTCTCATTCCCCCCTCAGAGGTCCTGTGCAAATTTCACACTAGTTTCCTTCTCTCCATCTCTAGATACTCAGCTCTGTGTACAAGCAAGTGACACTTCCTATCAAATTA
>NW_026589732.1:21505-65752 GCF_907164565.1 Psammomys obesus
GAGTTTCTGACAAAGTTCTAGAGGTCATCCTCAGGGTTCAGAAAAAATAAATGGATAAACTGGTAGCTTCTCAAACACGAGAATAAAATATTTTCAGGAAGTGAAATGCAATGGACCTGCATAAATATTTTTTTAATGTTTGCGATAGAATGTTTATTGTTGCAAATATGTGTGTACACACATAGACACGCACAAGAGAATATATCATTTTCTGTTTCAGCTTATACTTCAGCAACAGCAAGTGTACTTACAAAGTCATATAACCATCCACAGTATTAGTTTTCATTATCGCAGACAGAAGCATTTTACCCACAATGCTTAAAATTATCTCTGCGTCCCTACTTCCTGAAGTTACTGAAGTCTCCATTCTACTTTGGTTTATAAATCATCTACTCTACGTACCTCATAAGTAGATAATCTAACCATCCTTTGATGCATGGCTTAACATTTTACATACAACGTTTACAAAGTTCAACTGTGTTGTATGTGCCAATTCCTTTAAAAAATAAATACATGCAACTTTAATTATCATATTTTCTCTTTTTTACTTTTTTATTAAATTTATGTATTTATTCATTTTACATCCTTATTTCAGTACTTCCTTCCCCTCCTCCCAGTCCTACCCCTCCAGTCTCTTCCCCCTTTCCTCCACTCTCTCCTTAGAAAAGGGAAGTCCCCCAATGCCCCAATTACAGACCCACCTCAGGACATCAAGTCTCATCAGGACTAAGTGCCTTCTCTTCCACTGAGGCCAGACAAGTTAGCCCAGCTAGGGGAAAGTGATGCACAAGCAGGCAACAGCTATAACTCTGCTCCACTTGCTAGGGACCCCACATGTGGACCAAGTTGCCCATCAGTTATATATGTGTTACATATCAACTACACATGGGGCAGGTTCATGCATGCTCTTTGGTTGGGCCTTCAGTTTTGGTGAGCCCTTATGGGTCTAGGTTAGTTGACTCTGTTGGTCCTCTTGAGGAGATCTTGCCCCTTCTGGACCTTTTATCCACCCCCTCACTCTTCCCTAAGACTTCCTGAGCTCTGCCTAATGTTTGGCTGTGGGTCCCAGCATCTATTTCATTCTGCTGCTAGGTGGAGCCCCTCAGAGGACAGTTATGCTGGGCTTCTTTCTGCAAGCAGAGCAGAGTATCATTAATAGTGGAGTGGGTCTCAGGCTGGTCCAGTCATTGGTTGGCCATTCCCTGTTTTTTCCCCATCTTTATCCCTCACTTCTTTTAGAAAGGGTAGATTTTGGATAGAAGATAAATTTCGGGTGGGCTGGTGTCCTCCTCTCTCTACTGGAAGTCCTGCCCGGTAAGAGGGGCCACTTCGGTCTCCAAGTGCCTCACAGCTAGGAGTCTCAGCCAGAGTCACCCCATATCATCCGAGGAACCTACCCTGTTGCAGGTCTCCAGCTTATCTCAGAGATGCCCTCCCTCTTCGTTTCCCTTCTCTCTCCCAGCCCTCTCGCCATTCACCTCTGATCTCCCCACATCTGATCCCCACCCTTCTTCCCTTCCCCACACCCTCTCCTACCCATTTCCATCTCTTCATGCCTTTCTGATGTCTATTCTATTTCCCTGAGTGGGATTCAAGCATACTCCCTTGGGCCTTCCTTGTTACTTACCTTCTTTTGGTCTGTGGATTGTAGTACGGTTATCCTGTACTATATGGTAATATCTACTTATAAGTGAATACACACCATGTGTGTCTCTCTGGGTCTGGGTTACCTCACTCAGGATGATCCTTTCTAGTTCCATCCTTTTGCCTGCAAATTTCCATGATTTCTTGCTTTAATATCCGAGTAGTATTCCATTGTGTAAATGTGTCCACATTTTCTTTACCCATTCTTCAGGTTGAGAGACATCTAGGTTGTTTCCAGTCTCTGGCTATTATGAACAAAGCTGTTATGAATATAGTTGAGCAAATGTCCTTGTGAAATAGTGGAGCATCTTTTGTGTACCCAGGAGTGTCATAGCTAGGTCTTGAGGTAGATCAAACTCCAATTTCCCAAGAAAGCACCAGATTGATTTCCAAAATGGTTGTATAAGTTTACCCTCCCACCAGCAACGGAGGAGTGTTCCCCTTGCTGAACATCCTTGCCAACATGTGCTGTCATTTGACTTTTTGATCTTAGCTATAAGGTATTTGGTATGCTCTCCCTGACATGATGCACCACAGACGGGTTTCTTTCCTCTGACATCTTTGAGTTTTAATAAGTATTTTTTATATATCTTGGGGATAGAAGCAATGGTAGCCAGTTAACCATCATTTGGTTGAATTTGGAACAATTGTTTTCTCTATGACTTCAAATAAAAGTAATGTTTTTAATATAGAACATTTTGAACATGAAAGCTTCTCTTAATAAGTGATAATTTCTTATATCAATCAATAGCAAACATGTCTAATCCAAAAAAGGCACACCCCTGAAAGAAGTTAAATAGTGATAAATGAAGCCCACACAATACATTTTTTAATCTTTATTTTTATTATTTTTTCTTATTCTTTATTATATTATCATTTATTATAATTTATTCATTTTATGTGCTAGTTGTGGCCCTCTCCCTCATCTCTGCCCAATCCCACCCTTCCTCCCTCTTTTCCCCCTATGCCCCAGCCATGGCCCATGATAGGGGAGGTCCTCCTCCCCCTCTATCTGACCATAGCCCATCAGGTCTCATCAGGACTAGTTGCATTGTCTTCCTCTGTGGCTTGGCAAGGCTGCACCCCCCAGGGAAGGTGATCAGAGAGCCAGCCACTGAGTTCATGCCAGAAACAGCCCCTGTTCCCCTTACTAGGGCACCCACTTGGAGATGCTCAATCCTCATTCAGAAGGACAAACATGATAGATATCAGAAGCAGGAGAAGACAGGGAAGAGGACAGGAGCCTACCACAGACAGCCTCTGAAAGACTCTACTGATCAAGGTATCAAAGCAGAGGCTGAGACTCACAGCCAAACTTTAGGCAGAGTTCAGGGAATCCTATAAAAGAAGGCGGAGCTAGAAAGACCTGAAGGGGGCAGGTCCACAAAGAGAGCAAGTGAGCCAAAAAAAAAAAAAAAAAAAAAAAAAAAAAAACAAAAAAAATGAGTCCTGGGGGCCCTGAAGAGAATGATACCCCAACCAAGGACAATGCATGGAGAGGACCTAAAATCCCGGCTCAGTCTACAATACATTATTTTTAGAAAACTAAAACTAAATATTTCCTTAAAATCAGCTGGACATTGGGGTACATACTTGATGTTCTAGCACTTGAAATGTTGAGGCCAGAAGATGGTGAGTTCGAAGTTGACTGAGACTTCAGCAGATTACTGTCTTCAAAATAAGTTAATAGAAAGTAAATAAATAAAATGTAAATATCTGGGAATATGCAAATATTAATGACAAGAGAATGTTTTAATTCTGCATTAATATTTATTTCTTTATTGTAATTTCTTGTACACCAAATAGAAGCCATATTTATATACCTAACATTTATTGCATAATTATTATAAGAATTCAAAACTAAATAAACATTATGAATTATTTTATATACTCAAGTTAGCTTAGTAAATATTTATGTTCTTCATACATATTTATATGCAAAACAGCTAACAAATAGATTTCTGTATTTGTTCAGAAAGTTACAATATTGTTCATTTGGGGAATTGCATACTATATGTAAATTAAAGTTATTACTGGCGTTTATAAAAGTCTCTATATTAAAGTATCTAACTTACTTTGAGTTGTAATATAATCACTTGTGTGGCAAATATTGTCTAACTCCTACCCTAAGTAGCAAGCACACTGTCTTTCCCATAACTCGAGTTTGAGCAGTGTTTTGAAATAACATAACATTGCTCTCTTATTATGCCTACTTTAAAATATTGCCTTTGGCGGTTTATAGAAGAGGCCCTTAAGCATCTTCTGGTTCATTGTGTATTTCACTTGTGCTTCAGAATTGAGAGACAGGAAAACCCCACTAAAATTGGAGACAAGCATTGGGATTGCACTGAATTTTCTTTAAGAGCAAGAAAGAATTGGTAGCTCTTCAAGCTTGTCTCTTGGATTCTGACACCTGCTCCGTGCATATTCATGTCCCGTGTGTTTTGTCAGTTGACATAGCTCTACATTATTGCCTGTGTCATCAAGCTTCCACACCCCAGTTTTGTTTTTCCAGTTATAAACAGAGTTTTCTTTACATATCCATATTCAGAGCTCTGCTACAGGCCACCTCTACTTACAACAAGCTTGTTTCAAATATTAAGAATTTCTCATTGGCTTCTGAAGTATCTAATATTGTGCCTCATTACAGAAACTATACTGAGCGCTCAGAGAGCTGTTGGCCATAAACAAAATATAAACTGTGTTCATTCTGTTGTATGATTAGAGATGTAGATGTTACAGATCTTGCCATATGTTTCCATGCCTCTGGGAGTCTCTTTTCATAAATTGTGTCTTTTTTTTCCTTGTGGAACACTGCATCATCCTCTTTAGAAAGAATAACACATAACAAATTAACATGAAAGAATTGTATATGTTAGAAAAGAAAACAAATATTCAGCAACTTTTGAAATAATTATATTGATATTTCAAAATTGCAAAATTTAATATTAAACTCCAGTTACCTTATCAACATTTAAAAGATCAATATCATGTAGAGCAGGTGTTGTCAGAATGGATACTTAAATACAATTAAAGTACCAACAGTACAAAGTTAGAAATCTGCCTAGAAGGTCTTGGAAACAATTAATTAGGGAATCACTGACTTCATCAGGATCAGAGCAAAACAAAATATAAAATTGACACATTAATTTTGCAAGATTCCATATGCTTTGGGCATTTTACATGTAACGAAGTAATGGTCAGAGATACACATTAAAAAAACTTTTTCAATCCATACTTCACATTGCACTTTACTGTGTTAGTAGTGAGAGAAAAATAGGGGTGAATTGTTGAAGAATCTCCTGAGAGGCAACAATTGTAAGTGGTTGAGGGGGGGTGATTAAGAATAGAATATCCTGGAGACATGGGTCAGTGGTTGAGAACAATAACTGCTCTTCTGGACATAGTGTGTTCACTTCCCGGCAAATACATGGTGGCTCACAACCATCAGTAACAGAATCTGATTCCGTCTTCTGGCGTGTATGAATCAGAGCACACATATACATAAAGTAAATACATATACACATACACACATAAGTCTTAAAAAATAAAATATCTGTGTCACAGGTCCTATTCCATTCACCCCTGTGCACACCATATGAGTGAGGAAAAATAACTGTGGGGACCTTGCGGGTGCCACTCTCCAGCACTTGCAGTTACTGGTTTAAGACATTGGTTTTGCACTGAAATGTTAAAAAGGGAATGTCCAAAAAGGGAGCCCACTGCTTGCCAAGCCTTTAATTCCTTCCCCATAGCTTCAGCATTGTGAGTCCCAGTTTAAAATACCCCTTACGTTAAACTTGTGAGTCTACGCCCTTCCTTTTAAACATCTTTAACCAAGCAACTGACATTCATTGCTTAAGCACGACTATAAAGTCACTCTCCATTCTGAAGACATTTGTCTTTCCATCTGGCAAGCAGGAATCTCTGAATTCCTGTCAGCAAACTGGGAGCACAGCTCCAACAATGTTCTGACCCTAGCTGCCTGCCATGCTTTCCTGTACTGCGGCGCACATGGCATGTCAAAATCGCATGTGTCACCGGGACTGTCATTTCCCAAGAAAATACTCTGCAAGTAGACGAAGGGAAGGAAAATAAATCTCACAAATTGTTTGCTCTTTTTCCTATCCGTAGCTGGAATTTTTGCTTACCGTTTCTGCCTTGGCAGCATGCCTCCACTTCTCCTGGGATCACAAAATTTCGCTTAAGGCAGAAATGAGGCAAAATAAACGAAGTCTTTTCCTACTCTCATTCCACATGATTAAAACCACACGGGGTCTCATGAGGAACACTGGACCGAGACAGAGTTAAACATCTGCTGGTTCCACTGATTCTGCAGTGTCAACTGATTCTCTTGTGTAATGTGAGACCTAAGATATTAGCATGTCACTGTCAACAACTACCTGGGCCTTATGATGGTGACATTTTAGAGTAGCTAGACCACAAGAAGAGGAGATTGAGGAAGATGTTATGAGATTTAAATCCTACACAAAGCCAATTCTGTGTCTGTTTTTCACTTAAGGAGAACAAAATGTCTCCCCCCGTTTTGTGTTCCCCTCTGCTTTCCTATCTTTCGCTGAGAAACCCACTCTAAGTGATATGGCAATTTTCCCTATATTGATTAGCCATGAAAGAAAATAAAAGCATGGGCTTCACAGCCAGCTCACATTACAAAGTTCTTGAAAAGATACGCTTGAATGTCTTTTGCATGTTCTAGTTAATTAATAAATCTGTCTTTTCTACCTAAGCCACTGTGGCTTTTTAACATCTATTATGATCCACAATTTACAACATGGGGCAAACAAAATGGAGCTGTAATTATCATTTTATATAGAAGTGTGGATTATTAAAACTCAGTTCAAGCTTAGTGTGTCTCTGGCCCATAATTATAAACAAATAATTAATGATGACTTCATACATAAAGTTTGGACTTTGAGAAACTCCAAACAGAAATGGTCAATAGTGGCCAGACTCATCATTACGGGTCTGCTGTAATGATGCTGCAAGCTCTTTAATGTATGAATAAATCTCAGCAAAATTAGAAAGATAAGTGTTTCTGTTTCCTTTAGAAAAGAAAGAAAAGCATGATGTCAGTTATATAGAAACAAAGTGTCCTCACATGTAGTTTTTCCTCTCTCTTACCTCTTGAATGGCAACCAAGAGCTGCTTCCAATGAACATAAATTTACACACTTTAACTTGCCTTACATGAGAAGCAGCCCAAGCTCCTTATCTGTAATTATAGAGAGAATGACAGCATTTGGGCAGCCCGCTTCTGGGTTGCCTAGCAACCTATGATGTCATCACGTGTTGCCTTGCATTCATGGGTAAGTTGCTCCTTAGAAGATTCGACCTACCACTTTGTCGCTCTCTTGCTCTCTTGCCCTCTTGTCCTCTTACCTTCTCGCTCTCTTGCTCTCCCCTCTCTCTGTCAGGGCACTCCCTTCCCCTTCCCCTATTATGTCCTGCTCTTTCCTTCTCTCTCTTCATCTCTATCCAGTAAACCTCTTTCATATAAAATCTGTGTGCATCATCATTTCAATGGTCTTAACTTTTGGCTTCTCCTACCTTTCTGCATTCTCTTGCTCATTTTTACTTCTTAGGCCTTTGCCCCTAAGGACACTGAATCTGTAGTTATTACTCCCTGGAGCTACTGACATTGCTCTTGAAAGTCAGTACTCTGGCCTGCTCCATGCCACTGAACAGGTTCCTTACAAGTCCCATACACTAAGTATTCCTCAGTGCATCATCCTAGAAGCACCTTTGGGAACTCACTCACTGGAGATGGTTCCCTGGATATGGCTTCATAAAGTACTTTTTGTGTATTTCCTGGTCTAAATACATAGAGACATATGAAATATGATACTAAGCAATGGTAGGTGCATAAGATATTTCCCTATGGCGTAAAGAAAAAACATACATCAAACTCAATATAGTGAGATAGCAAGCTGGAGAGCCACAGATGATTAGAAACTGGAGCACAAATTTCAATATCATGACCAAGAGTCTATGGTGGAATTCTAGTCTAAGCATCTAGAGGGTCAAATCCAATAAGCATTAGGCTTTCTTAGGAATTTGAGGTTAGTAAAACAGGAAGAATTATCTCTTATTTGATGGGGAAAGGTCAACCTTTTGTCCTTTTAGGGCTTTCCCATTGGCTGAAATCTATTTACATTGCTCTTTAGCTGTAAAGCCACCATAAGCTTAGCCTAGCCATCAAAGTGATCAGAGACCTGAGAAGGATAAATTATAAGCTAAATAAATGTACCAATCAAAATGACAGAGATGACTAGTTAGTACATCATCTAGGCAGTGTTCCTGGCTCCTGTGGTCTCATGGCACCATGACCAGAGGCAGTCCAGCCATCAGGCACAGAAGATGAGAGAATGCTTCTGTGGAAAAAGGGACACGAGAGATTGACCTCACCTTGCCTCCCGCAATGTGAAACAGTGACTCTCGAGGTGTCCACAGCTTTGTCCACAGTTTAGGCTGGGCCCTAGTAGTGGGCCAGTTGGAGCAGTCTTGACCAATGGTTAGCATACCACAATCCAGACTCACAGTCATCTGTCATTGTGCCGAAATCTTCTCGGAGACCTTGGGGGAGCTACTGCCAGGATTTTGGGACTCTCTGTCACAATAAGCTTACATATGTTAAAATGCCATATTTCATCAGATCTCCAACATGCTTGAGGGGCAGCATATGAGTTACTCTTTTTCTATCTTTATCATCTGCCCTAAACTGCATCCTATTAAACAGAATGCTATAATCTCTAATTCCAACATATTCCTTAGATTTGTGTTTTAGGACTATCTATTTTAAGCAGGTAAACATAGGCAAACTTTATAGTTACCCATCCTAGACTTAATCTTAAAAACCTAAACAAAGAGACTAGGTAAAGCTCAATGTTGTACTCAATTGCAGTCATTAGCATAACTTTAAATATCTTTCTGAATTAAAATCAGTGCAAAACTTTCAATTGGATACAGTTCAAACAAATCTTGATAATCCTACTACATTGCATTGAAAATGAACAGCAAAAAGCTTAAAGGACATAAGTTGTGCTTAGCACTAAACAGAGAACTGAACACAGCTGATAGGCCTAAACAAGATGTTGGCAAAACCATGGCTCCACCCTCTTTATCTCTGAACTAACATAGTGGCTAGCCAGGTGTTGCTACTGGCCATGGCCAGCAATAAAAAACATAGCCATTAGGTATCACTGATTTAAAAACTTCCATCAAAATCCTCTCTGTCCTGACATGATCCAGCCAGAGCCCAGCATGGGTTTATTCCATGATTTATATTTTATAGGAAAAGCAATAAGATGTCACATCAATACAAAAAGAAGTTCTGGAACTGCCAAACTCTTTTCCTAAAACTATTTCCCTATAGCAGTTATGGTCCAAGGTCACACAAACAAGCTTTAAGGAACTTGAAACAAGTTTTAAGGAACTTGGTGGAACTTCCTCTTCTCTCTGTCTCAAGGTGAAGCCCAGAGTGAAAACATGTTTGTTTGGTTTTTTATAAATAACAAAGCAGTTGACAAAGAAATAGCTCTCCACATGAGACACTGTAAGAACTGCAATTTTCTTAATTGGCTCAACCAGTATGGCTTGGTTTCGTTTGTAAAATTAATAAAATAAATACCAAAGTTTTTTGTCCTCCCCCAAAGAATTGAGAAATTATCCCAAGTTCTTTGTTAGACTGCCCAAGGTCATTGTTTAAAATGCCTGACAAACTTTAAAGCATTTCATAGCCTTAAACATTTAAACATTCTCCAAAACCTGTTTTTGCAATATCAAAATAAAGTGCCTTTTTTTAGGAGTGAAATCACAAAGCATAACCATAATTTTAAAAGTCAAAACTAAATTACCAATGCAAACAATCTAATCTCTAAAACCAATACAAATTTAAAATGAGACTTGCCTTCTTAGTCTAAAAAGAAACAAAATTCATTTCTACTAAAATATTTCCTTTCCCTGACCCACACCACGCACATAGCAATCTCAAGATGTCAGAGTCACATCATATGACGTGGCCGGCCACATGGTTGCTATTTAAACACCTCTATGTTTTTATAGATCACAGGCACACACATATGTTCTAAACAAGAGTTTGAATTTAACCTTTAAACCTATCCAATAACTCTTAATCTATAACCAAGACATACAGAGTGTATTAACCATTTAAGATCAGTCAAAAATAAACTATAATGGCCATACATACATTTAAACAGACAAAACTGTTCTTACTCAATCCAGCTGTAATTTCAAGCACATTCTTCTCACTCAGCGGTGGCTCCTAGCTAGCCAGGAACAGTCGCTGACAACTCCATTCCTGTCTCCACTCTCGTGTTCTTTCCAACCCAGAGCACACGCCAGTCCTCTGCTGGCAGAAGTGGGACCCGCAACTGGACTTCGGAGAAACGGGGAAGGGTTAGGGGAAGTCTGTCCCATAGTGTCAGTCAGTCCAAGCCCAGTAGAAAGAAATGAGAACAGTCACCACAGGCAGCCAGGAACACAAAGACAAAACAACAGATTCTGCCAGCCAAGCGGGTAAGAACCCAAAACCAGTATGTTGGCAGCACTTTCTTTCTCTGTGGGAGTGACCCACTTTCTAGGCCTATCAAACAGATTTGGGACCCCATGTCCCTCACAGTGCTATTAGGGAGCACTGCCCCACCAGGATCTTGGACATCTCCCAAGATCCCCTGCCAGTGTACTATGACATGACTGATCACTGGCCACTCATTGTGTACCATCTTGAGATCTCAAAAATACACAGAATGACAGAACAGAGACACAAAAATTGGCCAACACAAAAGCACTTACCCGGGGTTCCGATCCTCTGGCTCGGGAGTCCTGGGAGGTCTTGGGGATCCCGGACAAGACCCCAAGAATTTGTGTCTGATTCGCAAGACCCCAAAAGACCACCACCAGGAGTCAAATCCGTTGCAAAACACATGAGGATCTTTTTATTACAAGCTGCAGCTTGGGCTCACATACCCTCACCACTGAAGGTGTGAGAGCCTAGAGCCTCATGCTCAGGTTAGTTGGGTGATTTAAAGATTCAGGTCCCTCCCAGCCCACCCAAAGCAGGGGGATTCCTGCCTGGCAAGCATCTATTGATCAAAACACAAAAGGGATGTTGCACTTTGAATTGACTGGCTATAGGAAGGCCCCCAAACCATTAATGGTCTGGCTTTCCTTCCTAGGGGAGAGGGGCTAGTTTCCTAGCAACTGTATCTCTAGTGGGCAGGAAAGAATGCAGTAAAGCTAGTTCTCCCCCTCAGGGCATTAAGGCTAGTTCTTTCCCAAAGGTGGCCAGATATATATCCACTTGGCCAGCCTTAGCTCAGGCTTTAAACTTTAAAATAATAGCCACTGATTTTTTTAATCATTTGGTCTCTCAGCTGTTTTTCCCTTTAAAAATTCTGCCTCCCTGAGACTCGGGGCCTCACTTTCTCACCTTCTATGTCAGGAAAGATTGGCTGCCTGAGCTTAAGCTTGAATAAGGATTCTTGTGTGATTTGCAATGGACTCAACTCCTAGTGGTATTTTGGGGTCTCTCAGATCAGGCACAACACTTTCTTCCCTGTTGTGCCTAGATCACAAGACCGCAAAACACCACCAGGAGTGGAGTCTGTTGCAAAACACATGAGGATCTTTTTATTACAAGCTATAGCTCAGACTCATATCCTAACCACTAGAGTGGTTGAGAGCAAAGAGCCCTGTGCTCAGGTTAGGTGGTTGTTAGGTCCCCAACAGCACAGGCTAGGCTGTTAGGTCCCCAACAGCACAGGATCTAAGAGCAACAATCGATAAATGGGACCTCATGATGTTGAAAAGCTTCTGTAAAGCAAAGGACATAGTCATCAAAACAAAACGACAGCCTACAGACTGGGAAAGGATCTTCACCAACCCTATATCTGACAGAGGACTGATATCCAGAATATATAAAAAGCTAAAGAATTTAAAAAGCAGTAAATCAAGCAATCTGATTAAAAAATGGGGTACAG
The DNA here is from genome assembly GCF_907164565.1 of Psammomys obesus. Classification (NCBI taxonomy): domain Eukaryota; kingdom Metazoa; phylum Chordata; class Mammalia; order Rodentia; family Muridae; genus Psammomys; species Psammomys obesus. Next base: position 33,168 of record NW_026589732.1, read on the forward strand.
AGCTAAACAGAAAATTCTCAGTAGAGGAGTACAGAATGGCAGAGAAACACTTAAAGAAATGCTCATCGTCCTTGGCCATAAGAGAGATGCAAATCAAAATGACCCTGAGATTTCACCTGACACCCACCAGAATGGCTAAGATCAAAAACTCAAGTTACAACACATGCTGGAGAGGTTGTGGAGAAAGGGGAACCCTCCTCCATTGCTGGTGAGAATGCAAACTTGTACAACCACTTTGGAAATCTATCTGGCCCTTTCTCAGACAATTAGGAATAGTGCTTCCTCAAGATCCAGCTATACCACTCCTAGGCATATCTCCAAAAGAGGCTCAAGTACACAAGGACATTTGCTCAACCATGTTTGTAGCAGCTTTATTCATAATAGCCAGAACCTGGAAATAAACCAGATGTCCCTCAGTTGAGGAATGGATACAGAAATTGTGGTACATTTACACAATGGAATACTACTCAGAAATTAAAAACAAGGAAATCATGAAATTTGCAAGCAAATGGTGGGACCTAGAAGTGATCATACTGAGTGAGGTATCCCAAAAGCAGAAAGACACACATGGTAAAGAGCTTAAGATAGCCTGAAAATAACTCCATTTTAAAGTTTATCAGGTATTTTAGACAATGACCTTGGGCATTCTAACAGAGAACTTGGAACAGTTTCTCAATCTTTTGGGGGAGAACAAAAGACTTTGATATTTGTTTTGTTAATTTTACCAAATAAAACCAAGTTATACTATTTGAGCCAATTATGAAAATTGCAGTTTTGATAAAATAATAAAAAGGATTCTGATAAAAACTTTTATATGGTTTAAAAATTTTAAAAATGTCTGGTTAAATCAAAAGAATGGAGCTAGGAAAAGCCTAACCTGAAGATATACAGACTGTTATAAAATTATAAATTGTATTTGCTTTGTTTTTTACACCTGCAAGCATGATTTGAGAAAGAACTTTAAGATATATTGCTCTTCATTTGAAAGGCAAATGTTTTTTCAATGCAAATGTTTTCTTACGCTTTTTAGCCCAGGTTTATATAGGGTTATATTCAACTCATTTTTAATTATTATAAAAATATATGCCTGGTTGCCAGTTCATATATAAATTATTTAATGCTGTCTCTAAATGAAATTTTTGTCCTTTATGCTTTTTTTGCTGTTCAGTTTTAATGCAATGTGATAGGATAACAAGATATTCTGGCCCTTTTTTTTTGTATTTGATTGAATTTGATTGTATTTTTTTTGTATTGTATTTGATTGAAAGTTTTGCTTTGATTTTAGTTCAGAAAGATATTTGAAGTTCTGATAATAAACATAAATAACTACATAACTATATATTTATATATATAAATATAAATAAATAACTGCTAATAAATGCAGTTAGTTATAAGAATGGATTTTATCTGGTATTTTGTTTATGTTTTTAAAGTTAACCCTAGGGTGGATAATTATAAAGTTGGCCTATATAGATCTACTGAAGATTAATATGGGTATAAAAATATTTATTTAAAAATTATGCCAGAATTAAAGATTATGGCATTCTATTTCATAGAATGCAATAATAGAATATTAGAATAAATAATAAATAATTTAAAAGAGATAAAGAATAATTCAGATATGCAAGCCCTCAAGCTTGTCAGAGATCTGATGAATATGGCATTTTAACATGCATAAGCTTATTATTACAGAGAGTCCCAAAATCCTGACAGTAGCTCCCCCAAGGTCTCCAAGAAGATTTGGGCACAATGTGACTCTGGATTATGGTATGCTAGCCAATGGGCCAGCCTGCCCCAACTGGACCACTGCTAAGGCTCAGCCTAAACTGTGGACAAAACTGTGGACACCTGGAGAGTCAATGTTTCATGTTGCTAAGGGCGAGGTGAGGCCATTCTCTCGTTTCTTTCTCCACAGTTTCTCTCCACAGAGAGAAACAGTCTCTCATCTTCTGTGTCTGATCACTGGACTTCCCTGATCATGATGTCATGAGACCACAGGAGCCAAGGACAGCTGCCTAGAGTGATGGACTGACTAGTTGTCACTGTTATTTTGATTGGTACATGGATTGGTACATAATTATCCTTCTCAGGTCTCTGATTACATTGATGGCTAACCTAAGCTAATGGTAGCCTTGCAGCTAAAGAGCAGATAGTTAGATCCATTGTTAGTGTATTGGTTAATTTATTAGTTAGTTAAAATTACCAGGTACAAGGTTTTCTATTTAAAGAAGGCAAGCAGGTTTGTCTAGCCTACAGGCTTCATGTTAATTATCTATGTCCTATGATGGATGGCTAGATAGAAAGATAATGGAGTTTATGTAGGGTCTGAGGATATAAGAGTTTAGATTTTGAGAATCTAGAAAATGTTGTTTGGTCTGGGAAAATGTTTCAGGGCTTATAAATGCAAGAAAGATTGGAGGATATAAGCAGATGTTTTAAGATATATGAACATAAATTGTAATGATACAGAAAAATGATTTGAGGCATATTAAAAATGAGAGATATTTTAGATTTCTCTCCTTTCTCTCTGCTATTGTTGTGCTTATGTTGTTATAAGATTTCAGGAGTCCAGAGTTATGACATTGACTAATAGAGTTCTGATAAGCTGATTGCTTTTTATCCAGTCACGAGTTTAAGATTTTAATTGCCTTTTGATGGTTTTCTGGAGATAAATATAAAAATGCATTTCATCATGCTAATAACATATATACAATGTGTATATTTGACCCAAAAGCCAGAGCTTTTACTATGATAGCTTTAATATTTGCCATTTTTGAGGCAGACTTTGATACAGAAGTTTAAAATATTTTAAATCTATTTTTCTAGTTGCTTTGTTAAGGGAAGTCCAAGCATCCAGAGTTCAGCACTAAAGCCACTAATGTATTTCTGCCTAACTTTCCAATGTAATATGGAGATGGGAACTAAAAATAAATGCTAAGAAGATCTGACAAAAAATGGCCCAGCTCTATTGGTGGCTGATTACCAACAGCTGTATCCACAGTTAAAATGTTAATTTCAGATCATGGATACACTTAAATTGTTGCTCATTCCATTGGATGCAGTTTTACCTGTTATTCACAAAATGTTTTAAAAAAATCAAAAAGTCATGATACCTGAATTTGACATAGCTCAAACAGACCCCAGATGAGTTTTTCCCTGATCTTGGGATTCCTCATTTTTCCCATTTATTAGACAAATTTTAATTTCTGTTTCTACTTTAAACTTGTCTCAGCAGATTTTCATCTGGTTGAGACTGCAAGCTGAGATTTGAACTTCCTGGAAGCTGTCATGATTGCTCACTGCCTCCTCTGATGGACCACCTAACCAGACGCTTCTGAGGACTGCCCCATTGCCCAGCCTTTGACTGGCATTTCGGCCTTCCTAGCCCCTGATGTCAACGGTCCTATCGTCAATGCTAAAGTAGTTTCAGAAGATGAGACCACTGGTCCAAAATCCCACCTACAGGCTGAAATGCTAAGTCAAAGGGGGCTCCCTGATATTAGCTATTATCTTGGGTATTACTTAGCTGGAGCAGAAAACTAGTATTGTAATACAATACTGGATGTACAAAGCCAGAGTTATAGCAGCTCAAGAGCAGAATCTTTTGCTTTTGGCCATTTTTGGATCATGCTTGCTTAACAAGTTGTTAGAATATTAGGAAAGACTAGGAACTATACAGTTAATGGTAATAAAAACCCAATACAGTCAACTTGGAGATGACCTTGAACTGTAAGAGCCCAAGATTGGCCTCTTCAGTTACATGGAAAGGGGGAAATGAAGAGCTTAAGATAGCCTGAAAATAACTCCATTTTTGAAATAAAGATCTTGACTGGGAATTGAATTCAGGTACCAGGAAATATCACAGAATGTACACCTGGCAGAAAACAAAGTTAACTCTCCTAGCAACAGCCTCCAGGAAATATAACAGAATAAATGCTTCATAGAAAATAGAGACAAACTCCCTGGCAATAATCAATGGAATCGGGTGGGAAAATGCTCCCCAATGTTTCAGATATGGTTCAGAAAAATAGCCATTGTGATTATATGCCTTAGCCATTGTGATTATGTGCCTCAGAAAAGGTCACCCCGCCCTGCTAAACTTCACCCAATTCTGTAACGCCAAGGCTTGTGCCCCCCTGCTTGCTGCCATGGAAACCCCCGGCTCACAGACTTTCCCTTTAAAAATCCTGCTCACTCAGAGCTCAGGGTCCCACTTCTCTACTGCTGTACCAGTGAGACTTGGGTCCTGAGTTTGATTGCTCTCATGATAAAGCTCTCTTGCAATTGCATGGAGTTGTCCTCTGGTGGTTTCTGACGGTCCTGTGAACCTGGCATAACAATGGTATATACTCACTTATATAGACCTATAAGATAGGATAAACATACTGAAATCTATACACCTAAAGAAGATAAACAAGAAAGAGAACCCAGGCTACCATGATCAATCCTCACTTAGAAAGACAAATGGGATGGACATTGGATCTAGGAGCATACAAGTAACAGGACAGGAGCCTAACACAGAGGGCCTCTGAAAAACTCTACCTAGCAGTGTATCAAAGCAGATATTAAGACTCATAACCAAACCTTCAGGAGAGTGCAGGGAATCAAAAAAGGGGGGGGGAGTTAATATGACCTGGAGAGGACAGAAGTTCCACAAGGACCAAATATATCTGGGCACAGGGGTCTTTTATGAGACTGTTTCTCCAAACAAGGACCATGTATGGATGCAACCTAGAGCCTCTGCTTAGATGTAGCTCTTGGTAGCTCAGTATCCAGGTGGGTACCCTAATAAGGGGAACAGGGATTGTTTTTGACATGAACTCGATGGCAGGCTCATTGACCTCCCCCCAACCCGCCAGGAAGGAGCAGCCCTGCTAGGCCACAGAAGAGGACTTTGCAGCCAGTCCTGAAGACACTTGATAGGCCAGTATCAGATGGAAGGGGAGAAGGTTCTCCCATATCAGTGGACTTGGAAAGGGGCAGGGAGGAGATGAGGGTGTGAGGGTAGGATTGGAAGGGAAAGAGGGAGTGGGATACAGGAGGGATACAAAGTTAACAAACTGTAACTAATATTAAAAAATAAAAATTAAAAAAAATAAGAAAAGAAAAAAAAAGATACCAGTCCTTCCCAGGGCACCCAAAGCAGGGGAATTCTTGCCTGGCAAGCATATATTGGTTGAAACACAAAAGGAGATGTTGCATTTTTAATTGATTGGCTATAGGAAGGCCCCCAAACTATTAATGGTTTGGTTTCCCTTTTTGGCCATCCCAGGAGTAGGGGTGATCTGGGCTGGTTTCCTAGCAACTGTATCTCTAGTGGGCAGGATAAGAATGCATTAAGGCTGGTTCCTCCCCGCAGGTGGCTGGACATGTCTCCACCTGTCTGGCCTTTGTTCAGGCTTGCACTTTAAACTTTGAACCAATACCTCAAAAAACTGATTTTTAATTCTTTGGTCTCCCATCCCCAGATGTTTCAAAGGGAACAGTACTGTTTTTGCAAAGAAATACATGGAATTTAGAAATAATAGCAAAGAAATTCAATAGTAAATTTCACTTGGGACACTCATTTCTGTGAATTATATTTGAGAATGTTTTTTTAGGAGACCATAAATTATTTTCAGAAACCAAAATAAGCAATCTGTCCTAAGATTACTACAAAGACAAAATCCTTTTCACTAAATTTTTTTGTTTGTGTTTCATTATGGTAAATATGTCCACAAAGCCACAGATTTACATTGAAATGTAAACTGCATGTTAAGACACAGGACTACAGGAAAGACTAAATATTTAAAAATATTGATTTCTTGTTGTTACTGTACTTTGGCTCAACTTACTTTTCTATTTTACTTAAATTTGTGTTATAATTAACAAATACTAATTATGTATATTAATTTTAATTTGTTGCTTGATTTCTTTGCCTGTTTGCCATTTATTATCAACAAAGGGCCAAAATGGTGTGCTTCAGGCCTAGGACCAACAGTTCCAGGTTCTCCCAGCATTCCTCAATCCCTATCTGCTGCTGGGAATGGCTGGCAAACTCCACCATCTACCCTGTACTTTCTAGAACAGGGGCTACCCCTCCTCCTCACCATTTAACCTGTTCATTTTTGTGCTTTTACTTTTTTTTATATCTCTCTCTCCCTTTTATCCCTTTGCATGATGACTGAAAGCTGCTTCCAATGAACCTACATTTATACACTTTAAATTGCCTTACATGAGAAGCAGTCCAGTGTCCTCATTTATATATATATAATATATATTAATATATTAACATGTGTATATATTAACATATACATATATTAATGTGTATATGTGTATTTTGTATATGTATATTATATATATATAATTATAGAAAAAGGAAGAAATGTTCATGTATAAGCAGCCTGCTTCTGGGTTGCCTAGTAACCTTTGATGTTATCATGTGTCTCCAGCCAGAGGTGTACCTTGCAGGCTAGGTGAGGTTCAGCTGTGCAGGAGCTCTCCTATTTTTCTCTCTCTGCTTTTGTTTCTCTGTCAGGGCACCCCCTGCCCCCTTCTGTGTCTCTCTGCCTTCTCCTCTGCTTCCCATTCCACAAATAAACTCTTTTATATCACATCTGTTTTATACATGACATCACTTTTAAATAAATACTAACACCTGTAAATAGCACATATATAATATTTAATTGAAAGTGAAATGTAGGCATATAATTCAAATGCTGATTTCCAGAGTACCTCCCCCATATCTGGTTGCAATTCTTGTTCTGGGAATCTCCTGTCTTGATATTTATAAACACTGCTCCCCAATTGTCCTCTGGTATGCCAATAAAGCAGCTTACAGCCAATCACTGAGCAGAGGAGAAAATAGGGATGGATTTCCTGCTAGTCAGGGGAGGACAAGTTAGAGGAGAAAGTAGGGGATTGAGACAGGGGATTCAGCCATGGGCAGAGATCTAGACGATATCAGGAGAGAGAGTGCTGGATCAGAGAAAGCTGCAAAGTACAAGCATCTCTGCGATGTATGTTGGGAGGAAGCCAAATTAGCTTAGAGGGGTAAGACTAGAGTAATGACTGCTCAGTTATTGTGTTGTAAAGCTTATTAGTGAACAAAAAAAATACTAACACCTTTTCCTACACTTTATGGTTTCTTAGAATGTATAAGATATCAAAGTATTTTATTTATTTGAAATGAAATACTATAGTCATAAGAAGTATCCTCCAAGCAAAGCAAAAGGAAACAGATTTCTCATCTATATAATAATTAAGTACTTCAGTTTTTTTAATGTCAATGTGTGGTAGTATATATGAGGAGGTCCAGCACTCAGAAAACTGACATAGGCCAATGAAAGCAGTGCTAAGAGAAAATTTCATAGCAAAAAGTGCCTCCAGAAATAAGTTGGAGACATCTCATACAAGCAACTAATCAGCACACCTGAAAGTCCTAGAAAAAAAAAAGAAGCAGACACACCCAAGAAGAGTAGATGATTGGAAATAATCAAACTCAGATCTGAAATCAATGTATTAGAAACAAAGAAAACAATACAAAGAATCAATGAGGCCAAGAGCTGGTTCTTTGAAAAAAATCAATAAGATAGACAAAACTAAAACACACAAAGACCCAACCAAAAAAGAGAACTTCAGACCTAGCTCTCTTATGAACATTAATGCAAAAATACTCAATAAAATATTACAAATCAAATTCAAGAACACATAAAAGATATCATCCACCATAACCAAGTAGGGTTCATCCCAGGCATGCAGGGGTGGTTCAATATACAGAAATCCGTCAGTGTAATCCACCATATAAACAAACTTGCCACACCCACTCCATTGTCGTCAGTGTAGCATATCAATAGATTGTGCTACTAGACGAGAGATGCATTTCCCTGGAGGTCACTGGCAAAGTACCCCACCATGGCCACCTAAGCCAAAAAAGACGTATTCTGAGAGTCCCACGCTTCCTCAGTTGCAGGGTTGGATTGATGAGCTTTTTTGCTGTTTCTCTATGATTCTTGGAACAGCAACAATTAACTATTCAAGGAAACACATTTCTGATAGATTACTAAAATCTTTAGCAAAAAAGAGTGGAAAGAAAATAAAATTTTAGGAGAGGTAATAAATCAGATTCAGCATCAGGAATTGCTTGTGGAAAAACCAAACATTGTAGGTAATAAAGGGACAAGAGTTTTAGGTCTTTCTAAAGAAAATATTTAATCAGGATCTGTCAAGATGAATGCTCTGGATATTCCCACTGCAGTAAAACTACTACAAAATCATTACCAAACACAGGTGTTTATGATGAGGCAGAAAAAAGATAGGCAAACATAGGAGGTCAGAAGGTTTTATATTATACTATGAGTTTTATGGAAAAACTGGCTCGAGCGTGTCCCCCTTGGTGCCTTATCTCTAAGGAGGATAGTAAATCTTTAGCTGATTTGGCTCAGAGGGCTATAACAGTCCCTGGCCTTCCCCTCACTAATTAGTAGCTATAAAACTGCATAAATAGCCACGAGTTTAAAGTTTTGTGTTTGCTTTGTTTAAAGCTTTTAGGCCAAGATTTTTTTAGACACTGCTTTATATCAGGTTTCCCTTTCAGTTAAAATGTAAACTTTGTATTGTTGGTAAAAGTCTGAATGTTCTGGGAAGTATGTCAACTTCAAGGTGCTTCTTTATGTAATCACTATATAAGTGTTAGCTTGACTTCAGTAAATCGCAGATTCAAACACTCTCTGGTGTGTGCGTCTGTTTGTCAAATCCGCCTAACCTGTGCCTTCCTGATATCCAAACCTCTGATTCCCCACGATTGTGGGACCCCGGCTGGGCCAGTCCGTGGAACAAACTGAAGGAGAAAAACCACATGATCATCTCCTTATATGCTAAAAATCATTTGACAAAATCCAACACCCATTCATGTTTAAAGTCTTGGAGAGATAAGGGATACAAGGCACATACCTAAACATAGTAAAGGCAATTTACAGCAAGCCTATAGCCAACATCAAACTAAATGGAACAGAAACTTAAATCATTCCCACTGAACTCAGGGACAGGGCAAGGCTGCCCACTCTCTCTGTATTCCTTCAACATAGTACTTGAAGTCCTAGTTAGCACAATAAGACAACTAAAAGAGATCGTGGGGATACAAATTGGAAAGGAGGAAGCCAAAGTATCACTATTTTCAGATGATATGATAGTATGCATGAGTGACCCCAAACATTCAACCAGGGAACTCCTTCAGCTGATAAACACCTTCAGCAAAGTGGCTGGATACAAAATTAACTCAAATCAGTAGCCCTCCTGTATAGGAAAGATGAAAGGGCTGAGAAAGAAATTAGGGAAACTATATCCTTCCCAATAACCACTAATAACATAAAGTACCTTGGTGTGACTAGCAAGTCAAAGACCTGTTTGAAAAAAAAAAAAAAAAACTTCAAGTCTCTGAAGAAAGAAATTGAATAAGATATCAGAAGATGGAAAGATCTCCCATGTTCATGGATCAGTAGGATTAACAGTGAAAATGGCCATCCTGACAAAAGCAATCTACAGATTCAATGCAATTCCCATCAAAATACCAACACACTTTTTTACAGACCTTGAAAGAAAAATTCTCAACTTCACATGGAAAAACAGGAAACAAGTTAGGAGCCTACCACAGAGGGCCTCTGAAAGGCTGTGCCCTGCAGACTATCAAAACAGAAGTTGAGACTTATGGCCAAACTTTGGGCAGAATGCAGGGAATCTTATGAAAGAAGTGGGAAATAATAGTAAGATCTGGAGAGGACAGGAGGTCCACAAGGAGAGCAACAGAACCAAAAAATTTGAGCACAGGGGTCTTTCCTGAGACTGATACTCCAACCAAGGACCAGGCATGGAGATGACCTAGAACCCCTGCACAGATGTGGCTCATGGCAGTTCAGTGTCCAAGTAGTTGCATAGTAATGGGAATAGGGACTGCTTCTGATTGGCCTGCTTTTTTATCACCTCCCCCTGAGGGGGGAGCAGCCTTACCAGGCCACAGAGGAAGACAATGCAGCCACTCCTGATGAGACCTAACAGACTAGGATCAGAAGGAAGAAAAAGAAACCTTCCCCTACCAGTGGATTTGAGGAGGGGCATGCGTGGAGAAGGGGGAGGAAGGGAGGGATTGTGAGGAGAGGAGGGAGGGAACTAGAGGGGGGCTACAAAGTAAATAAAGTATAATTTAAAAAAAATTTAAAAACCCAAAATTGCCAAAACAATCCTATACAACAACAGATTGTCTGGAGGTATCTCTATACCTGATCTCAAGCTGTACTACAGAGGAATAGTAATAAAAACTTCATGGTACTGGCATAGAAACAGAATGGCAGATCAATGGAATCAAATAGAAGACCCAGAAATAAACCCACACACCTATGGATACTTGATTTTTGACAAAGAAACCAAAACCATACAATGGAAAAAAGACACTATTTTAACAAATGCTGCTGGTCTAACTGGATGTCTACATATAGAAAAATTAAAATAGATTCACATCTATCACCCTGCACTAAACTAAGGCCCAAGTGGATCAAAGACCTCAAAATAAAACCAGACACACTTAATCTCTTAGAAGAAAAAGTGGGGAAGGGCCTTGACCTCATTGGCACAGGAGACAATATCCTGAACAGAATACCAACATCACAGGTTCAAAGATCAACAATCAATAAATGGGACCTCATGAAACTGAAAAGCTTCTGTAAAACAAAGGACACTGTCATCAGAGCAATGTGACAGCCTACAAACTGGGAAAGGATCTTCACCAACCCTGTATCTGACAGAGGACTAATATCTAGAATATATAAAGAACTCAAGAAGTTAAAAGGCAAAAAAATCAAACAATCCAATTAAAAAATTGGATACAGAGTTAAACAGAGAGTTCTCTATAGAGGAATATCGAATGACAGAGAAAGACTTAAAGAAATGCTCACAGCCCTTAGTCATCAGGGAAATGCAAATCAAAATGACCCTGAGATGTCATTTTACACCCATCAGAATGGCTAAGATCAAAAACTCAAGTGACAATACATGCTGGAGAGCATATGGAGAAAGGAGAACCCACCTCCACTGCCGGTGGGAATGTAAACTTATAAAACCACTTTGGAAATCAATCAATTCTCAGACAATTAGGAATAGCACTTCCTCAAGATCCAGCTATACCACTCCTAGGCATATATCCAATATTTGCACAATTACACAACAAGGACATTTGCTCAACCATGTTTGTAGCAGCTTTATTTGTAATAGCCATAACCTGGAAACAACCCAGATGTCCCTCAACGGAAAAATGGATGCAGAAATTGTGGTACATTTACACAATGGAATACTATTTAGCATTTAAAAACACGAAAATCATGAAATTTGCAGGCAAATGGTGGGAGCTAGAAAAGATCGTCCTGAGGGAGGTATTCCAGAAGAAGAAATACACAGAGGGTATATACTCACTTATAAGTGGATATTAGACATATAATATAGGAATAACATACTATAATATGTACACCAAAAGAAGCTAAGAAAGAAGGAGGATCAATCCTCACTCAGAAAGGCAAACTGGATGGACATCGCAAGAGGGAGAAAACAGGAAACCGGACAGGAGCCTACCTCAGAAGGCCCCTGAAAAACCTAGCAGTGTATCAAAGCAGATGCTGAGGTTCATAGCCAAACTTTGGGCAGAGTGCAGGAAATCTTAGGATAGAAGGGGGAGATAGAAAGACCTGAAGGGGAGAGGAGCTCCACAAGGAGAACAACAGAACCAAAAAGTCTGGACCCAGGGGTCTTTTCTGAGACTGATACTCCAACCAAGGACTGTGCGTGGAGATAACCTAGAACCCCTGCACAGATGTAGCCCATGGCAGCTCAGTTTCCAAGTGGGTGTCCTAGTAAGGGGAATGGGAAACTCCCTCTGACATGAACTACCTGGCTGGCTCTTTGATCACCTCCCCCTGAGGGGGGAGCAGCCTTACCAGACCAGAGAGGAAGACATTGCAGCCAGTCTGAATGGGACCTGATAGGCTAGTGTCAGATGGAAGGGGAGGAGGACCTCCCCTATCAGTGAACTTGGAGAGGGGCATGGGAGAAGATGAGGGAAGGAGGGTAGGATTGGGGTGGGGAATGAAGGAGGGGGCTACAGCTGGGATACAAAGTGAATAAACTGTAACTAATATTAAAAAAAAGAAAAAAGACTCGGGTTTGATTCCCAGAACCCATATGGCAGTTTATATGCATCTGTAACTTCAGTTCCAGGAGATTCAATGCCTGCTTCTGGCCTCCCACTGCACCTGGCATGAAAGTGTTGCACAAAGAAACCTTGGGCAAAACATCTGTTGGTATAGTGTTCTTTTGGAATGTGTACAATTTACACCTGTTCATTCAAGTGCTGATTTCTCTACCCCACAATCTGCTTTCAATATGGACAGTGCATTGTGAGGCTTATTCTAAGCATCACCTGTCTCAAATTTGTGTAAACATGCCACCATTTGTCCTCTGTGTCATCAGTAAAACAACCAGCCCCAAGCTGAGCAATGGAGAGAATAGGGTGGGACATCCTGGTCCAGAGGGGAGAGGAAGGAAGCAGGAAAGGGAGGAAAGCAGAGGTCAGCAGTACAGGGCTTGGAACCACATGGAGAGATGAACTGGACCTAAGATAGGACTAAAAGCAAGTATAATGGGTTAAATCTGAATGGTAGGAAATTATGCAGGCTTGGAGGTTTAGGATGGAGTAGTCCATCCAGCATTGTGCTGTAGGATAGTTAAATAAATCCTAATCTCTGTGGGGTGATTTGGGTATACAGCTGGTTTAAAAATAACCACTGCTTAACTAAAAGATAAATCAATAATAAATATTAATAATCAACAACAACATCATATACATTTAAGCTGCTTCCCTAAAGAAGCCTTGGCATCCCATCTCTTTGGTATGGGATTTATATGGGCTCTGTGCTGAGCTATTTAGACGGTGACTATACAGCCCTTGTTACAGAGGTGCCAGGTTCCCTGGGGCACCAGTTGAAGTTACTCCCCTGGCACCAGCAGACCTGTTAATCTCTACATTAGCCCTTGCAGTGCCCCAGGCAAGGACCCCAGAAGCTCTACAGAACCTGACCAGGTCCAGGAACCAGTTCAGGAAGCACTGCCCACCAGAATGATGGGAACCCAGGTACACACTGATGTTTGGGGTAGACATCCCCCTGAGAGAAGAGGGGAGCCTGACACGTACTACAACCTCCGCACTTGCCTGAGCAGTCTCACGTTGGTGAAAGCCTGTCCTTCTATAGTGACTCAGGATACCGCCAAAGGATAGGAAATGAGGTCTGACTCGTGAGATGAACAATGGGAGAGTTCACAGACAACCAGCCAGGCTGATGTGAATCCTGAGTTCTGAACAGGCGTCAGGGGATATCCTCATGTGGGCTCAGGGTGTCACTACGGGGGTCCCAAGATTTTAATTTCTGTCTCTGAACCACTAAGGCTAGCAGGAGCCTGTGACAGACAGGTTTGTTCCTTTCCCCTCTTCCCTTCTTTCCATTATATAAAAGTTATAATTGTATGGGGTCCATGCCATTACTAAACAAATGTGTGAGAGTTATCTAATTTGCCATTAGACATGAGAAGGGAAAGAATAGGACACAATATTTTTTCGTTAAAATGCACACGCAGGACAAGATGGCGTCGCCAGAACAACATTGCATCTGAGGAGCAGGACAACATTTTCCATACAGCTACCAAGAGACTGAACTCTGGGCCCTAAAAAAAACAGTGATCCTGTTTCCCAGGTAAGAGGAAACCGCCACGGCATGGGAATGAGTCAGGTCCATGCTCAGGTCACCCAGCCAGAACCCTGAAGAGATCCCGGGTCGCACAGGCACTAGGTCGCTGGACCAGAGCTACACGCCTGCATGTCCTGATCACCTTCCCAGGCTGAACTGTGAGCACAAAAACACTAGAGACTGGGAGTCCCAGTATCGAGAAAACCCCACAGGGAAGGAAGGAAATGGTACTGACTTGGGTCACCCAGTCTTTCCCTGGAAAAAGTCTCGCAGACCTGCGGGTCACTGAACTGAGCTCCAGCAGCAAGCACAGACAGTTGCTGCGCACCCAGCTCTCCGGCACAGACAGAGCTGTGGGCCCCAGGGCACCAGAGACTTGGAATCACTGTCAGGAGAAATCCTCACAGGGAACGAAGCAAAGGGGACAGACTTAGGCCACCCAGTATATCCCTGGAAAAGACCCTGCAGACCTACCCAACCCAGGGACCTGCTATACACCAGATAGCCTGCTGGTGTATAGCAGAGAGGTATCCACCCACCACAGATTACCGCTTGGGTACTGGGGCACAGAGTCCCAACCTCAGACCTATAAAAACCCAGAATCCCCGAGATCAACCCCCTGATACTGCTCCAAGGGGCGACCAGTTATCCGTAACAAAACTGACCAAACCACAGGACACACAGGTTACAGCAGCAGATCAGTAAATTTACAGCAAGAAACCCAGAAACAGGGCAGCTGCCTTCAGGACTTCTCCCAGAGTGAGAGGCAAACCCTCTCTACAAACAAGGACCACAGTTACCACTTCCTTCAGGAAAAACCATCTTCCTGCCAAGGGGATTCTCTTTACCACAGGATTCCAGGAACCACCAGAAACTAACACCCAACAACTAAGATAGCCCAATGGGCAGAGGCCAGCTTAAAAGCTCAACCAACAAAAGACAGAGCAATATGGTATCTCCAGAACCCAGTTATCCAGAGGGAAGTAGCCCTGGACACCCAAGCATAATTGAAATACAAGAAGATAACCTAACATGTATGCTCATGAAGAAGATAACAGAGGAAACAAATAAAATGCGTAAAGACCTAGAGGAAGATAAACTCAAACAGATTATGGATATCGGTAAAGAAATAGAGGAAGATAAAAACAAACAGATTATGGCCATCTGTAAAGAAATACAGGAAGTTGCAGCTAAACAGTTTGTGGCCTTTAGAAAGGAAATGCTTGAATCACTGAATGAAATAAAAGAAAGAGAACACTGTTCAAACAGCTGAAGGAATTGATGGAAAAACAGGAAAATACAGTCAAACAGGTGAAGGAAATCAACAAAACGGCTCAAGATCTGAAGATAGAATTAGAAAAATTACACAAATGGAGGAAATTGTGGATAGAAAGAACTTAGGGAAGAAAACAGGAACTACAGAGGTTAGCATAACCAATAGACTACAAGAGATTGAAGAAAGAATCTCAGGTGTGGAAGATACAATGGAAGAAATAGATGTGTCGGTCAAAGAAAATGATAAATCTAAAAAATTCCTGACACAGACCGCCCAAGAAATTCAAGACAACATAAAAAAGACAAAACCTAAGAATAATAGGAATAGAGGAAAAAGAAGATTCCCTGCACCAAGGCCCAGAAAATATCTTCAACAAAATCATTGAAGAAAATTTCCCAACTTAAAGGAGAGGCCAATAAGATTACAAGAGGCCTACAGAACACCCAAGAAATTAGACCAGAAAAGAAAATCCTCCTGCCACATAATAATCAAAACAGTAAGCATACAGAACAAAGAAAAAAGTACTAAACACTGCAAGGGAAAAAGGCCAAGTATCATATAATGGCAAACCCATTAGAATCACACCTGACTTTTCAACAGAGACTATGAAAGCCAGAAGGGCCTGGACGGATATCATGTAGACCATAAGAGAACACAGATGTCAGCCCAGGCTACTATACCCAGCAAAACTCTCAATCCTCATAGACGGAGAAAACAAGATATTCAATAACAAAAACAAATTTCAACAATACCTACACACAAATCCAGTGTTACAGAAGACACTAGAAGGGAAAATACAACCCAAGAAAACTAGCTACGTTCAAGAAAACACAGGCAATAACTAACCTCACTACAGTAAAACAAAAAGCAACCAAGCACACAACCGTATGACCACAGCCAACATCGAATTCAAAGGATCTAACAGCCAGTGGTCATTAATCTCTCTCAACATCAATGGACTCAATTCTCCAATAAAAAGACACAGACTAACAGAATGAATGCATAAACAAAACACAGCAATCTGTTGCATACAAGAAACACACCTAAGTCACAAAGATAGACGTTACTTGAGGGTAAAGGGTTGGAAGACGGCTTTCCAAGCAAATGGACCCAAGAAGCAAGCAGGAGTAGCCATTCTAATAGCTGATAAAATAGACTTTCAACCAAAATTAATCAAAAGAGATGGGGAAGGACACTTCATACTCATCAAGGGAAAATTCCACCAGGAAGACATCACAATCCTGAACATCTATGCCCCAAATACAAGGGCACCCACATTTGTGAAAGAAACATTGATAAAACTTAAACCACACATAGATCCCCACACATTAATATTCGAACACTTCAACACCCCACTCTCAACAAAGGACAGGTCAACAAAACAGAAATTGAACAAAGAAACAATATCTCTAACAGAGGTCATGAATTAAATGGACCTAACAGACATTTACAGAACCTTACACCCAAACACAAAAGAATTTACCTTCTTCTCAGCACCTCATGGAACCTTCCTCAAAATAGACCATATAGTTGGTCACAAAGCGAACCTCAACAGATACAAGAAGATTGAAATAATCCCTTGTATCCTGTCTGATCACCATGGAATAATTTGATCTCACCAACAAAAGAAATAGCAAAAAGCCTACACACACATGGAAACTGAACAATTTGCTACTAAATGACAGCTGGATCAGGGAAGAAATAAAGAAAGAAATTAAAGTCTTCCTGGAACTCAATGAAAATGAAGACACAACTTACCAAAGCTGAATCAGGATCAGGTAAATCAAATAAATAGTCCTATATCCCCCAAGGAAATAGAAGCAGTCATCGAAAGTCTCCCATCCAAAAAAAGCCCAGGACCAGAGGGCTTCAGTGCAAAATTCTACCAGACCTTCAAAGAAGAGCTAACTCAAATTCTCTTCAAAGTATTCCACAAAATAGAAACAAAAGGAATATTACCAAACTCATTGTATGAAGCCACAGTCACCTTGGTACCTAAACCTCACAAAGACTCAACAAAGAAAGAGAATTTCAGGCCAATCTCACTTATGAACATTGATTCAAAAATACTCAACAAAATACTTGTAAACCGAATACAAGAACACATCAAAGATATCATCCACTATGACCAAGTAGGCTTCACCCCAGGTATGCAGGGGTGGTTCAATATATGAAAATCCATCAATGTGATCTACCATATTAACAAATTGAAAGAAAAAAAAAACATGATAATCTCCCTAGATGCTGAAAAAGCATTTGACAAAATCCAACATCCATTCATGTTTAAAGTATTGGAGAGATCAGGGATACAAGGCACATATCTAAACATAGTAATGGCGATATACAGCAAGCATATGGCCAACATCAAAATGAACAGAGAGAAACTTAAAGCAATCCCACTGAAATCAGGGACAAGACAAGGCAGTCCACTCTCTCCATATCTCTTCAACATAATTCTGGAAGTCCTTGCTAGACCAATAAAACAGTTGAAGGAGATCAAGGGGATACAAATTGGAAAGGAAGCAGTCAAATTATCACTATTTGCAGATGATATCATAGTATATGTGAGTGACCCCAAAAACTCTACCAGGGAACTCCTACAGCTGATAAACACCTTCAGCAAAGTGGCCAGATACAAAATTAACTCAAAAAAATCAGTAGCCCTCCTGTATACAAAAGACAAAAGGGCTGAGAAAGAAATTAGGGAAACAACACCCTTCACAATAGCCACAAATGACATAAAGTACCTTGGTATAACCCTAACCAAGCAAGTCAAAGACTTGTATGAAAAAAATTTCCAGTCTCTGAAGAAAGAATTAGAAGAAGATAACAGAAGATGGAAAGATCTCCCATGCTCATGGCTTGGCAGGGTTAACATAGTAAAAATGGCCATCTTACCAAAAGCAATCTACATATTCAATGCAATTCACATCAAATTACCAACTCAATTCTTTACAGACCTAAAAAGAAAAATTCTCAACTTCATATGGAATAACAAGAAACTCAGAATCACTAAAACAATCCTCTACAATAAAAAGATTTTCTGGAGTTATCTCCATCCCTGATCTTAAGTTGTACTATAGAGCAACAGTTAAAAAAACTGCATGGTACTGGCATAGAAACAGAATAGTGGATCAATGGAACTGAACAGAAGACACACAAATAAACCCACACACTGTGGACACCTGATCTTTGACAAAGATGCCAAAACCATACAATGGAAAAAAGCATCTTCAACAAATGGTGCTGGTCTAACTGGATATCTACAAGTAGAAAAATGCAAATAGATCCATATTTATCACCCTGCACAAAACTAAAGTCCAAGTGGATCAAAGACCTCAACATAAAACCAGATATATTAAATCGGTTAGAAGAAAAAGTGGGGAATACCCTAGAACTCATTGGTACAGGAGACAACTTCCTGAACAGAACACCAACAGCACAGGCTCTAAGAGCAACAATCAATAAATGGGACCTCATGAAACTGAAAAGCTTCTATAAAGCAAAGGACACAGTCATCAAAACAAAACAACCGCCTACAGATTGGTGAAGATTATATATACTAATATCCAGTATATATAAAGAACTAAAGAAGCTGAAAAGCAGCAAACCAAGTAATCCAATTAAAAAATGGGGAACAGAGCTAAACAGAGAACTCTCTGTATAGGAATATTGAATGGCAGAGAAACACTTAAAGAAATGCTCAACGTCATTGGCCATTAGGGAATTGCAAAGCAAAACGACCCTGAGATTTCACCTTACACCCATCAGAATGGCCAAGATGAAAAACTCAATTGACAACACATGCTGGAGAGGTTGTGGAGAAAGAGGAACCCTCCTCCACTGCTGGTGGGAATGTAAACTTGTACAACCACTCTGGAAATCAATCTGGCGCTTTCTCAGACAACTAGGAATAGTGTTTCCTCAAGATCCAGCCATACCACTCCTAGACATATGTCCAAAAGAGGCTCAAGTACACAATAAGGACATTTGCTCAACCATGTTTGTAGCAGCCTTATTTGTAATAGCCAGAAACTGGAAACAGCCCAGATGCCCCTCAACTGAAGAATGGATGCAGAAATTGTGGTACATCTACATAATGGAGTATTACTCTGTAATGAAAAATAAGGAAATCATGAAATTTGCAGGTAAATGGTGGGACCTGGAAAGGATCATCCTGAGTGAGCTGTCCCAGAAGCAGTAAGACACACAGAGTATATACATACTCACTCATATAGTCATATAACATAGGATAAACCTACTAAAATCTGTACATCTAAAGAAACTAATCAAGAGAGAGGACCCTGACTAAAAAGCTCAATCCCCATCCTGAAAGGCAAAGAGGATGGACATCAGAAGAAGAAGAAAACAGGAACAATATAGGAACCTGCCACAGAGGGCCTCTGAAAGGCTCTGCCCTGCAGACTATCAAAGCAGATGCTGAGACTTATGGCCAACTGTTGGGCAGAGTGCATGGAATCTTATGAAAGAAGAGGGAAATAGTAAGATCTGGAGAGGACAGGAACCCCACAAGGAGAGCAAGAGAACCAGAAAATGTGAACACAGGGGCCTTCCCAGAGACTCATACTCCAAACAAGTACCATGCATGGAGATAACCTAGAACCCCTGCACCGATGTAGCCTAGGGCAGTTCAGTGTCCAAGTGGGTTACATAGTAATGGGAAGAGGGACTGCCTCTGACATGAACTGATTGGCCAGCTCTTTGATCACTTCCCCCTGAAGGGGGAGCAGCCTTACCAGGCCACAGAAGATGACAATGCAGCCACTCCTGATGTGATCTAATAGACTAAGATCAGAAGGAAGGAGAGGAGGACCTCCCCTATCAGTGGACTTGGGGAGGGGCATGCGTGAAGAAGGGGGAAGGATGGTGGGTCCCTGAGGGGAGGAGGGTAGGGCTTATGGGAGGATACAAAGTGAATAAAGTGTAATTAATAAAAATAAAATAAAAAGGACTATCCGTGGAGATAACCTCGAACCCTGACAATGCAGCCACTTCTGATGAGCACTGATAGACTAAGATCAGAAATAAGGAGAGGAGGACCTCCCTTATCAGTGGACTTGGGGAGGAGCATGCATGCAGAAGAAGGGGGAGGGTGGGACTGGGAGGGGAGGAGGGAGGGGCTTATGGGGGGATACAAAATGAATAAAGTGCAATTAATAAAAATTAAAAAAATAAAAATAAAAAAAGAAAGACTAAATAAATAAATAAACTGTACACTATTAGTAATGGACTGTATGTTTTGTTAGCTAGAGACCTCCCCACTTCTGGTTGCTACTGCTGGTAATGTGATTATGGTTATCTGAGGAGAAGGCTGAAAAGATGGCTCCCAACCACAAAGATAAATTAAGGTACGTCATAATTAGAGGTCTCCCATAACTTTACTTAGTATTAAAATAGCTCTGAAAGGGGATATGAGCCTGTCTCCTTACAAAATGTTGCATGGCCTTCTATATTCTATCAGGTCAACTCGCCTACCCACCGTGGAATCTAAGAAGCTTTTCCTCAAAAATCACATTTTGTGTCTCTCCACTCTGCTATCTCTTAAGTTACAAGGCCTTTTTGTTCAGACTGCTCCACTTGGATTTTCAGATCATCTTTTTCAACTCAGGGACTAATCACTGAGAAAAAGCTGGAAAGAAAACAAACAGACAAACAAAAACTGATGGAGGTGGAAGGCGGCCATTTCATCACTCACTTGTCACATACCGGGAAGGCAACTGGGTCAGAGAACATAAACATCAAACTACAAGAAAATCTTTTGAAACTAGGATTAAGAAAAAAAAATGTCTTATAGCTGTTTATGAAAGGGGGAGTTTGGTAATTAATAACTAAACAACAGCCTTTCTGCTAATTGTTCAGGTTCATGCAGGTCTAGTCTTACCCTATGAAAAAAATAAATAAATAAAAAAATAAAATAAAAAAAAAAACAGAACCTTCTTGGATGGAAAGACATATGTGTCCTGAGTCCTGTCGCCCCCAACCCCACGGATCATCTAGAGACCCTTTAAAATTAATTCTAAAAAGGAAACTGACAATACATTGTTAGCTAAAGGACAAAAAGTTGATAGAGTTCACTTTGCTTTTATTTTTTTCTAAATATGCTGATTGAAACTAGATGTGGGAAATTGAATACTTGCGTTACAGACCTAAGTTTGCAATGCACTTGTTACACTTATATTACAGGACAGCCTCAGGCTCAAATAGGACCCTTTTCCATTGAATGGGATGTTGATCCTTCCAGAGTAAATTGCCTGCTAGTCTTACTACAGGAAAAGGATACATTGGGTCATAAGACTTCCCAGAGTCTTTTTCTTCTGTTCCTGCTATACAGGAAGGCCCATCAGAACTTTCTTCTTATCAATAGGGAAGGTGAATTGTTCAAGCCTTGCATGACACCATGACACGGCGATGGATGCTCTTGCCCAGTGGGGGATCTTGGAGCCTGTACCCAACAAGCTCATGGAATCAAGGAGAAGTAAGTAACAATAACTCTACACGCAGTGTCTCCTCTTTTTTTCAGCGTCTCCTTTTTTATAAGTCGTAAGATTAAGATAGTTTTAGCCAACAAGCTAGGCATCAAGCTAGGATGTACAAGGGACGGCCATCTGCTCCGCCTTTGAGTAAGAACAACACCGCTAACAAGATATAATTGAGAACATTTTATCTTTCGCAAACAGAACTTTGCAACTGGATTTTTACTACTTAGTGGGTTCTTCTTTCTTCAACCCCTCTCCACCCCTTTTCTTCCACCCTTTTAACCCCCTAACACTAGATAAAAGAGAAAAAGGGGTAGAGAGGAAAAGAAAGAGATCCCTGAATAAAGGGGACAAAAGAGGGTGACATTATTTTTTGAGCACTTCCTGCTGATTAGGGACATCGAGTTCCTTGGGGCAGGTTTGATCTTCACTGTCAGGATATCTAATTTCTTCTTGTTCTTCTTCTTTGTGCTACTTAACAAACAGCAATCAACAACAACCAACATCCAACCAGCAACTCTCTGAATGACCAGAATCTACCCACCCTACCTATCAAGGGCTCTAGTGTTTATAAACCCTCTAAAAAGTCCCCAGAATTCCAAACATCACACAATCACGTAAACTATCTGCAGCTAGCAAAACTCATGCCTCTGCTAGAGCACAAGGCAAATCTTAGCCAGCTGCTGTGAAGTAGTCCCATATCCCCACACCTAGAATTTGAATGAAAACATATTCTTATAACATTTCCGTGTTTTAAAAATAAATCAAATTCCCAGAATTGCCACTGCATTCACCCCTCTGTTTTAAGCCATTAACTATGCTGGTTGTAGCAGGAAATTATAAGCATCTTCAACAAACGAAACGCTTTTCAAGTCAGTGGCCAAAGTTTTCAGGTGACCTCTCCTTCTCAATTTTAATCTTTATAAGTTTTGATGATAGCCACAGCTTTTCATTTCATATGGATGTATAAGCAAATCTGGGTCCCCAGTGCAAAACTTGCACTGTTTATAGGTTGATTTAATTCCACAATTTTTTCTATAACCCAGTGTCTCTTGTCTGCTCTTGTCTGAAATGGCTTGTACCTTTTGCTTCGGTGCTCCCTTCCCTCTGTTTTATTGTTCAATATTTGTGGCTTCTTCCCTCCACCGTGTTAACAGCTGCGTTTGGAGACCAACCCCTAATACAGCTGCACCAATTCCTTTCAGTCTTGGGGAATAATTCTATTTCGAGTAGCCCAGTTAATCAGAATTTGTTTCATATCAGGCAAGTGTATCCCATATGAAATTACAGCCTTTAAAAACAGCTTAGAGCTATCATTGCTATAGGACATCTTACCTTGCCATAACCTTGTTCCGTGCCGTTAGCAGGCATATGCTGTATTACTACTGGGAAAGCTGATGGTGATCTCTTAACCCCAGGCCATTTCTTCTTCCACTCTGGCACCGTGGCTGGTTCCAGATTAACCTTTTCTCTTGAAACAAGCTGTTTCGTCAGATTGTCCTCCTGCCTTTTCATTTTTTTTCTCTGACCCCACCACCTTCTAACACGGTTTACTTCTCCCTGTCTTCCTGCAGGTAACTCCTGTTCTCTTGCTCAGTCACCAAGGCTAAGACCCTTTATTTGTTTTTTTCTGGTGCTTCTCACTTCCCAAGTGCTTTCACTTCCACCCACATTTTTTCCAGTTGCACAGCCAACTCTGTAACCCTGTAGAAATGAGAGAGAAGAATCATTTTTCCATTTCAGACATTTTTTTGTTTCTCAGATCCCTCCATTTTCACAGGCAAGTTTTCAAACTGCTCAGCTAGTCTCCCAACCTTTTTAAAAATGAATATAGAAAGAGGAAAAATAAAAATCAAAAAGTCTCTGGGGTTTGAAGCAGGAGATATCCCAGCGATGGCGCCACAATAAATTATTTTTCTGGTGTCTTGAAAAAAAAATTATCCCTCTACCATTTTCTCTATGGCATTTGAAAACAATTGTCCGTTCTGCCTAGCACCACATCTGGGTGCCACTTATAACTGGCACTTGCTACTTCAGAATTTGCTGTCTAAGTGGGTAATAACTGTGGTAGCCACTTCTCAGAAGAGATGAGCAGGCACGATACTTTTCAGAAATAGAGGGAGGGATAGGCAAGTTTACAAAAGCCAACATCATTACATCAGAGACACTTTTTATTCTGTCTTCGTATTGCTATGTAACCCAATATATCCTTGAGTACAAACTCAAGTTCCACTTCCTCAGTCATTAGTTCCTCAAAGGAAAATGATATAAAGTAAGTCCTCAGTAGTTACTAGGGAATCCCTTCTCCACTGGTCTGTGTTCACTCACTGACTGAATAGGAACATTTTGTATATCTCTACAAAACTCAGTTTCCTTTCCTTTTCTTCTCTTATTCCTCCACAGGTAAATCCTAAAAGCCCTCTGAGATCCTCACCACACTCAAATGGACTAAAAGGAAACAGGGACAAGCTTGTCACAATCAGACTCTGTCATACGTTCCTGACCTAAAAAGCACAGTGAAATGTCATTGCGAAAAGAAAATCATTGTTCTGTCCACTATGTAAACATGGTTGCCCGAGGGAAAGGGGTGTTTCTGTTTGTTCACTTCAATGTCACCAGATTCTAAAACTATGTCACCTATACACTAGGGCCCCAGTGAATACTTGGCACATGACTATGTATATTGATGTGATTAAGAAACCAGAGATCCAGCAGTCTAGGAGACCACGGCTTCCATTTTATCCCTTCCTCGGCCTGGCTGCTTTCTGTTCTTTCTTGTTTCTTGATTCCTCTGTGACTCTATCTTCTTTCATTTTTACATTTTTATTTATTTTGTTTTATTTGGTTTTTCAAGACAGGGCTTCTCTGTATAATCTTGGCTGAAAATCGCTCTGTAGATCAGGCTGGCCTCAAACTCAGAGATCTGCCTGCTGCTGCCTCCTAAGTGCTGAGATTAAAGGCATGTACCAATTTAAGATTATGTTTCTCTTTTTTCTTTTTTTAATTAAATTGTATTATTATATTAATTACAGTTTATTTACTTTGTATCCCAGCTGTAGTCCCCTCCTTCATTCCCTCCCAATCACACACTCCCTTCCTCATCTCCTTCCTGCCCCTCTCTAAATCCACTGATCGGGGAGGTCCTCCTTCCCTTCCATCTAACTCTACATTATCAGGTCTCATCAGGACTAGCTGCATTGTTCTCCTCTGTGTTCTAGTAAGGCTGCTCCTCTCTCATGGGGTTAGGGGGTGAGTCAAAGAGCCAGCCACTGAGTTCATGTCAGAGACAGTCCCTGTTCCCCTTACTAGGGAAACCCACATGGATTCTGAACTGCCACAGGCTACGTCTGAGCAGGGATTCTAGGTTGTATCCATGTATGGTCCTTGGTTGGAGAATTAGTCTCAGAAAGACCCCTGTGCCCAGATATATTTGGTCCTTTTGGAGATCCTGTCCTCCCCAGGTCTTACTAACTCTCTTTCTTTCATGTGAGTCCCTGCACTCTGCCCAAGGTTTGGTTATGAGTCTCAGCATGTGCTTTGATACACTGCTAGGTAGAGTCTTTCAGTGGCCCTCTATGGTAGGCTCCTGTCCTGCTTCTTGTTTTCTCCTTCTTGCAATGTCCATCCCATTTGTCTTTCTAAGTGAGGATTGATCATCTTACCCCAAGATTATGTCTCTCTTGCCACAATTTTAGTAAATATTCACTCTTTTACTCCCTAATAATACTGATTCCTTCTTTGACTTACTTGTTTTTATAATAAAGGCATAATCGCTGTGGACCATGCTGTACATTTGACTAAGAGCACAGAGATACCAAGTTTGAAGCTAAGTTTTTCCACAGAGCTAAGGATACCCAGGAACTCTAGGAACAGAGCAGGACACTCTGTCGTCAATGGGCTTAGATTCAAGGCAGTAACACAGGCAAATGATTTAACATTGAATTCATCATTCTTCAGGAGAACAAGCTAAACTAACTCTTCTTTCTTGATCACAGCTTTGCCAGGAACATTATGGACTTATACTGGTTAGGCTTACAGCACAAAACATCCTCAAACTGGACTTGGAGACTAGACTCTCCAGTCACAGAAATTACGAATATGTTTTTTCCTAGGGCTCTGAAAAAGGTTTCTTTGGAAGGTTTATCTCCTTGCTTGTAACCAGTCTTTTTACCATACAATTTCTATGCATGATACTTTGTCCACAATTCCCCTTTTCATGTGGGCACCATCATGGTGGATAAGAGTCCACTGTGAAGACTCTATACCCTGGTAGTGTCATGCTCTGAGGTATTAAGGGTTAGCATTTCAACACATGCTTTCCAAGGCCATGGGTTCTTGATGAGCCTTGGATTGGCCACCTAGACCATGAAGAAGCCACTTCCTGCCGTTGTGATTTTGTTTCTTACTGAGATGAACTGCATTCTCTGAACTCTGTTCATGGGTGGCAGACCTGGAGCAGCCCACTGGAAGGGAAAATGAGTTCTAAGATGATACTCTACTGCCCTCACCACCCATACTTTCCCTACCCAAGAGTTATGAGTGTAAAGAAGGACATGTGGAAGACTTTAAAGAGTTTATGGTACAGACATGAGTGCTAAAGGAATGGTCAACATGCTAAAATGGACACATACTTCCACTAACTCACTGCTACGTGGGAGAGTATTTGGGGGAAATTTTAATGCTTATCAGTCATGAACTATACTGCTTAATTTTGCATTTTTCAACTTAACCTTTCAGTGGAAAAGGTTTTTATTCCTAGGATTTCCCTCTTTGCAAGATATTTAGGTTCTATCAGATTTTCATTCAGTTCTATAAAAAGGAACCCTGATGACTAATAGTTTACAATGAAATTTTTAACTTTTTTGTTGTTTCTCAGGACAGAGTTTATTTGTGTAGCCTTGGCTGTCCTGGACTGGCTTTGTAGCCCAGGCTGGCTTTGAACTCACAGAGATCTGCCTGCCTTCTCCTTCCTGCGTGCTGGGATTACAGGCATGCACTGTCATGTCTGGCTGTACACTGAAAATTTTAAATATGGTTGATTGATGCATGCTTATTTTATGTTTATTTTTAAATTACAATAAATAGTCTCTGAAAACTGAGAGTGGGGCCCCATTGCCAAGGACAACTTCCACACATCTCATTAAATAGACAGGTGAAGCTGGTGCTGGGTTGTAATCGTCACTCCTACACTCTGGTTTCTTTGGCACAGGAAAGTATTCTGCAGGCTATGGAAAGAGAGACCTGGACACCAACCCAGCCACAGAACCCTCCACCTACAACCTGTCCTGCTGCAAGATATGGTGGACTATGGTGACCCAGAGTTTGTGGGAGTGACCAACCAATACTGGGTTTAACCTGAGACCCATACCACGAGAGGGAGCCCATGCCCTTCTACTGCCTGGATGGCCAGGAACAAGTAACTGCATAACCCACAGATCTTGAGTAGAGCCAAACACACTGCCTTGTTCAGTCATCATCAGCGAGGCTTCCTCCAGCAGCAGATAGGAAATGGTGCAGAGACCCACAGCCATACAGTGTGCAGAGAGAGAGTCTAAATTGGAGGACTCCATTGGGCCCTTCCCCTCAGAGATCAGGGAATCCTAGGAAAGAGAGGGAGAATAGAGTGTGGAGTTAGAGGGGACAGAGGACACCAGGAAAATATGGCCCACAGAATCAACTAAGTAGGGCACACAAGGGCTCACAGAGACTAAAATGGCACAGACAGGGCTTGCATGAGTCTACACCAGCTTTTCTGTGCATATGTTATGGCTGATACCTTGGTGTTTTTGTGAGATTCCTAACAGTGAGTGTAGGTGTACCTCTGACTCTTTTGTCTGCTCTTGAGACTCTTTTCCTCCTATTGAGTTTCCTTGGTTACTTTGGACTTTCACCTTGCCTTATTGTATCTTGTTTTTGCCCTGTTTGGCTGTTGTCTCTTGGAGACCTGTTACTTTCTAAAGAATAAAGGGAGGAGGAGTGGATCTGGCAGAGAGGGGAGGGGAAGGGGGAGAGCTGGGAGAAATGGAAGGAGGGAAAACTGGTTGGGATGTACTGTATGAGAGAAGAATCTATTTTTCTTTCTTTTGAGGGTAGAAGGTCACATGCTTTATGGATGTTGGTGTTGTTGTTTTTAATCTTTGTTTTTATTTTATGTGCATGTATGTCTGTGTAAAGGTGTCAGATCCTTGAATTACAGACAGTTGTGAACTGCCAGATTGGTGCTGGGAATAGAACCCAAGTCCTCTGGAAGAGCAATCAGTGCTCTTAACCACTGAGCTAGCTCTCCAGCTCATGAAGAATCTATTTTCAATCCTATCTAAACATTTTCTAGATTTTGTGAAGCGTTACACACAAGCTGTGACACTTTTGGTGTTAACCTACATAGATATTCATTCTTTCTACATTACATGTTTGAAGATCATATTCCAAGGTGTCCTTCACAAATTATGCAAACATTAAATACAAAGTCACAGTTACTAAATTGTAAATAGCTCTTTTTAAACTTATCTTTAAATTGTTTTAAACTTTATATTGCTTTTTTTTAAGGTGGCATGTATAATCTGAAATAATTTAACACTATGTTTTAAAACATAAAAATGTTGCAAGGCACGGTGGTGAATGCCTGTAATCCCAGCACTCTAAGAGGCAGAGGCAGGCAGATCTCTATGAGTTTGAGGCCAGTGAGTCAAGGACAGCTAGGGCTACATAGAGAAAAGCCCATCTCAAAAATAAATAAATAAATAATAAACAAGCAAACAAATAAATAAAACAATGCTTTATTTTAAAAAATGCATTGCCTCAACCACAACTGCCAGGTATTTGCAATCCTCCCTCCGGACCTTCAACATCTGTCTCTCTCATATTGTCCTTACTCTCCCCCTGCCTCACACTGAACCAGTGTCCCTGGACTCATGCATGTAACCAGTTCTTGCCTGGGAGATGATTTGATACTACTGAGGGGGAAGAAGTGGTTCTGGCACCAGTAGACATTGACAGGAGCCTTCCACTATGACATCGAGGCAGATTTTGCACATCTTTCTTCCACACACCCAGAGTGTAAACTCGAATTCTTATTTCTAGGTAGTCAACCAAAAGACATGACTACATGAGATAACACTCTGAAGCTGTAACTGTGAAAGCAGATTCCTCAGGAAGAGAGGAAACAGACATTTCTCAGGGCCCAGGGTTGAGACACGCTTTGCTCATTATCCAAAGAAGAGAATGTCATGTAAGGGTCAGGCCCTACTTTTCACTTCCAAGTATTTAGCATAGTATGCAGAGTTATCAGATACCCTGGGCATCAGGTCTGTTTGCTCCAGACTGCTCAGTTAGTGGTGGCTTCAGTTGCAGAATAGACATCCAAGAAAGTCATGTAGTTCTGTTTGGTCTTATGGCTGAGGGCTTCTGTGCAGACTTAAGTGTCTACAGCAAGCCAATAGCAAACAAATTAAATGGAGAGACTCAAACTAATTCCACTAAAACCAGGGACATGAAAGGCTGCCCACTCTCTAAATATCTATTCAGCATAATATTTAAAGTTTTAGCTAACGCAATAAGACGACTTAAGGAGATAAAGGGGATACAAATTGGAAAGGAAAAAGTAAAAGTATCCCTATTCACAAATGATATGATAGCATTCATAAGTGACCCCCAAAATTTTGCCGAAGAACTCCTATAGCTGAAAACACCTTCAGCAAAGTGGCTGGGTAAAAAATTAACTAAAAAAAAAAAATAGCCCTCCTGTATACAAATGATAAACGAACTAAGAAAGAAATTGGTGAAATAACACCCTTCACAATAGCCAAAACTAATATAAAATATCTTGCTGTGATGCTAACCAAGCAAGTGAAAGACCTGTATGATAAGAACTTCAAGACTCTAAAGAAAGAAGCTGAAGAATACATTAAAAGATGAAAAGATCTCCCATTGTCATGGATTGGTAAAATTAACATAGTAAAAATGGCTATTTACCAAAAGCAATCTACTGATTCAATGCAATAACCATCAAAATTCCAACACACTTCTTTACAGACCTTGAAAGCACAATTCTCAACTTCATATGGAAAAATAAAAGACCCAGGATAGCTAAAACAATTCAGTACAATAAAAGAACTTCTAGAGGTACCACCATCCCTGAATTCAAGCTGTACTCCAGAGCAATAGTAATAAAAACCAGGTGGTACTGTAATAAAAACAGACAGATTGATCAATGGAATTGAACTGAAGACCCAGAAATAAATCCACACACCTATGGACACCTGAATTTTTGACAAAGAAGCCAAAACAGTACAATGAGAAAAAAAAAAAAAAAAAGAAAGCATCTTCAATAATTGGTGCTGGCCTAGTTGGATGTCTGCATGCAGAAGAATTAAAGTAGATTCATATTTATCACCCTGTACAAAAAAAAGCCCAACTTGATCAAAGACCTTAACATAAAATTGCATATACTAAATCTATTGCAAGAAAAAGTAGGAAAGATCCTTGAACTCATTGGACAGGAGACAATTTTCTGAACAGAACAACAATATCTCAGGCACTAAGACTAACAATTAGTAAATGGGACCTCCTGAAACTGAAAATCTTCTGTAAGGCAAAGGACACCATCAACAGGACAAAACAGCAGCCTACCAAAATGGAAAGGATCTTCACCAACCCTACATCTGACAGGGCTATTATCCAAAATGTATGAAGAACTCAAGAAATTAAACACCAAACTACCAAATAACCCAAATTAAAAGGGGGGGGGGTACAGAGCTAAACAGAAACTCTCAACAGAAGAAACTCTAATGGCTGAAGAGCAGTTAAAAAAAAAATGTTCACCATCCTTATTCATCAGGGAAATGCAAATTAAAATGACTCTGAGATTCCATCTTATACCCACCTTATAGCTAAGATCAAAAAGTCAAATGACAGCACATGCTGGCAAGGATGTTCAGCAAGGGGAACACTCCTTCGTTGCTGGTGGGAGGGTAAACTTATACAACCATTTTGGAAATCAATCTGGTGCTTTCTTGGGAAATTGGAATTCGACCAACCTCAAGACCTAGCTATGACACACCTGGGTACCCGAAAGATGCTCCACCATTTCACAAGGACATTTGCTCAACTGTGTTCATAGCAGCTTTATTCATAATAGCCAGAGACTGGAAACAACCTAGATGTCTCTCAACCGAAGAATGGATAAAGAAAATGTGGGCACATTTACACAATGGAATACTACTCGGATATTAAAACAAGAAATCATGGAAACTTGGAGGCAAAAGGATGGAACTAGAAAGGATCATCCTGAGTGAGGTAACCCAGACCCAGAGAGACACACATGGTATGTACTCACTTATAAGTAGATATTACCATATAGTACAGGATAACCATACTACAATCCAGAGACCAAAAGAAGGTAAGAAAATAAAAAAATAAAAAAATAAAAAGGTAAGTAACAAGGAAGGCCCAAGGGAGTATGCTTGAATCCCACTCAGGGAAATAGAATAGACATCAGAAAGGCATGAAGAGATGGAAATGGGTAGGAGAGGGTGTGGGGAAGGGAAGAAGGGTGGGGATCAGATGTGGGGAGATCAGAGGTGAATGGCGAGAGGGCTGGGAGAGAGAAGGGAAACGAAGAGGGAGGGCATCTCTGAGATAAGCTGGAGACCTGCAACAGGGTAGGCTCCTGGGAGGATATGGGGTGACTCTGGCTGAGACTCCTAGCTGTGAGGCACTTGGAGACCGAAGTGGCCCCTCTTACCGGGCAGGACTTCCAGTAGAGAGAGGAGGACACCAATCCACCCGAAATTTATCTTCTATCCAAAATCTACCCTTTCTAAAAGAAGTGAGGGATAAAGATGGGGAAAAAAACAGGGAATGGCCAACCAGTGACTGGACCAGCCTGAGACCCACTCCACTATTAATGATACTCTGCTCTGCTTGCAGAAAGAAGCCCAGCATAACTGTCCTCTGAGGCGCTCCACCTAGCAGCAGAATGAAATAGATGCTGGGACTCACAGCCAAACATTAGGCAGAGCTCAGGAAGTCTTAGGGAAGAGTGAGGGGGTGGATAAAAGGTCCAGAAGGGGCAAGATCTCCTCAAGAGGACCAACAGAGTCAACTAACCTAGACCCATAAGGGCTCACCAAAACTGAAGGCCCAACCAAAGAGCATGCATGAACCTGCCCCATGTGTAGTTGATATGTAACACATATATAACTGATGGGCAACTTGGTCCACATGTGCGGTCCCTAGCAAGTGGAGCAGAGTTATAGCTGTTGCCTGCTTGTGCATCACTTTCCCCTAGCTGGGCTGACTTGTCTGGCCTCAGTGGAAGAGAAGACACTTAGTCCTGATGAGACTTGATGTCCTGAAGTGGGTCTGTAATTGGGGCATTGGGGGACTTCCCTTTTCTAAGGAGAAAGAGTGGAGGAAAGGGGGAAGAGACTGGAGGGGTGGGACTGGGAGGAGGGGAAGGAAGTACTGAAATAAGGATGTAAAATGAATAAATAAGTAAATTTAATAAAAAAGTAAAAAAGAGAAAATATAATTAAAAGTTGCATGTGTTTATTTTTTAAAGGAATTGGCAACATGATTGAACTTTGTAAACGTTGCATGTAAAGTGTTAAGCCATGCATCAAAGGATGGTTAGATTATCTACCTATGAGGTACGTAGAGTAGATGATTTATAAACCAAAGTAGAATGGAGACTTCAGTAACTTCAGGAAGTAGGGATGCAGAGATAATTTTAAGCATTGTGGGCACAATGCTTCTGTCTGCGATAATGAAAACTAATACTGTGGATGGTTATATGACTTTGTAAGTACACTTGCTGTTGCTGAAGTATAAGCTGAAACAGAAAATAATATATTCTCTTGTGCGTGTCTATGTGTGTACACACATATTTGCAACAATAAACATTCTATCGCAAACATTAAAAAAATATTTATGCAGGCCCATTGCATTTCACTTCCTGAAAATATTTTATTCTCGTGTTTGAGAAGCTACCAGTTTATCCATTTATTTTTTTCTGAACCCTGAGGATGACCTCTAGAACTTTGTCAGAAACTC
>NW_026589732.1:66152-131799 GCF_907164565.1 Psammomys obesus
TAATTTGATAGGAAGTGTCACTTGCTTGTACACAGAGCTGAGTATCTGGAGATGGAGAGAAGGAAACTAGTGTGAAATTTGCATAGGACCTCTGAGGGGGGAATGAGAAAAACATATCGCACACCCAACACAGGACAGATGGGAGCAGCTCGCTTGCCAAGACACCTCTCTAGAGATCTTTCACCACATCTCGTTGGTGATGCTGGACACCATCACGAAGTGTGCCTTCAGTTGCCGGGGCAGTGTGCAACTGGACAGGTGGGAGAGCACTCTGCAAGCACAGGGACCTTATTCTCACCCACTGATGTGGTCTCACCTGAGAGATGGGGGGGAGGGGCATATAGGGTGTTCATCCCCATAAAAAGCAAGATTCTGACCCCAGGCCCTGCAAGTCCTAATTCCAGACCAGACTAACAGTGTCCTAACCATATACCTCAACCACTAGGAAAGAAGAAACTTGACTGAGTGTGTCACGCTTAAAGGGTCAGGGGCTCACAGAACTGTAACACAGAATAAGTGAGAGCTTCGGCATTGCTTATCCCACCACAGAGGAAATCTTTAGAGTCAGTCCCTCCACTTCTGACTTCACAATCATCAGTCTGTTGTGTATCCTCTCCCTTAGGAATTTCCATTCTTACCTTGAGGCTGTTAGTGACCTGAATGATGATACAATGAGTTCCTGTATGATGAAATCTCTTTCAGCAAAACTCCTACAAGCTGACCTCTGATGGCCACAGGGCCAACTGTGCCTGCCAGACTGCTCATAAATACACAGATATTTTTCTCCTCTTCCTCCTTCTTCTCCTTCTCCTCTTCCTCCTCTTATTCTTCTAGAACATCTTTAAGAGGCTCAGCTCTGATGAAATGGCCAAGACTCTTTATGTAGAATCAGTCTCTCATTTCCCTGAAAGATTTAGGATACACTCACTCACTCTAAATATTTTCCTAGTACAAGTATTGGGGAATGATGTCAAGTAGTGCTTGGAATTCTGGAGGTGGTTATCCCTGACATAAATTAAACCATGTTGTCTGAAACCCATTTCAACATCTCAAGCAAGGCCTACATAGGTCAGAGGGAAGAACTGGACCTTTTCCAGATAGTGTTAGACATTAATCCTGAATCACTCCCCCACCCACATGCTTCCTGAACTAAACAGAACATCCAGATTGGGATTAGGATCTCAGAGGGGTATTGGAAGTTATAATAACTATTATCCCTGTCTCTTAGCCATTTTCGTGGGTCAGACCTAGTGGTCAAACTGAGGAAGGCTTGGCTGCAGGATAAAGGATTGATGGAGAAGGAAGTCTGGATTTCCTGAACATCTTTCTATCTCCAGACTGAGTAGGTAGAGATGAGGCCTGAGACACTGCATAGGAGTAGAGGACACAGAGTGCTCACCCAATGAAGAATTGTATGGTGAGGTGAACAGTTTCATATTGGGGGTTCTGATACCACAGCCAGTATCTCTTGGATCTTCTATGCTTTGGCCATATATCCTGAACACCATAGAGATACAGAGAGGAGGTCCAGAACCTTCTGAAGGTAGAGCCCCGACCACCTAGTGAGTGAGAACTCAAGAGGAAGGGAATGCCTGACTTTGGGTAATCCCTGACTCTCTCAGGCTCAGCTTGCTTTTCAAGATGGCCTTCACTTGAAGGACCACTTGGGCCAAATGCCTTATATCACCATGTGCATATGGAGGCCATGAGTATCTACCCATCTGCCACAGCTGTGGGCAGAGAATTCAGCACACCTGCCACCTCTTCTGATGGGCATTCCTTACCTAGGTAACGAACTTCCACCTTCAATGGCTTAAGCTTTTCCTAGGGACAAAAGAGAATAAAAAGTCCATTTAGATTCACAAGTACAGCTTGTGACTGCTTCTGCTCCCCTTACTAGAGAACCCCCTCCCAGGAGACTCAGTTGCCCATGGGCTACATCTGAGCAGGAGGTTTGGGTCTTCTCCATGCACAGTCCTTCGTTGATTCATCAGTCTCTGCCACCCTGGGCCCAGATATTTTGTCTCTCCTCTTGGAGATCCTGTCCCTTCCAGGTCTTTCTATCTCCCCTTCTTCCATAAGATCCCCTGCACTCTGCCCAAAGTTTGGTTATGAGTCTCAGCATCTGCTTTGATACCCTGGTGGGTAGAGTCTTTCAGAAGACACTGTGGAAGGCTCCTGTCCTGTTCCCTGTCTTCTCCTACTTTTGATGTCTATCTTGTTGTTTGCCCTTCTGAATGAGGATTAAGCATCTTCCCTAGGGTCCTCCTTGTTGTTTAGCTTATTTAGGACTACAGATTTTAGTATGTGCATCCTCCCCCTGGTGAGGTGGCCTTATAAGCCACAGAGAAAGAGGATCCTGACAGTCCTGATGAGACCTGATAGGCTAGGATTAGATAGTAGGGGAGGAGGACCTCCTCTATCAGTGGACTAGGAGAAGGACATGGAGGAGAATAGTAAGGGGGGGTGGGACTGGAAGGAGATGAGGGAGGGGGCTACAGCCAGGATAAAGAGTTAACAAATTATAATCAATAATAATAATTTAAAAAAAAACAAATAGAGCCCTAAAATTCTTACTCCCTTAGAGTGGAGAGAAGATCCTTATTGAAGCTATGGAAAAGTGATATCCTTCTTAAGACATGGCAACTGAAGGGAGTCCGGAAAGCCTGTGCCATAAATCAAATGTGCTTTGTCTGAGATATCTTCAGTCTGACGATAGAGATCAACTGGTGGCCAGAACTGAGTCCCTTTCTGGGACTGAATTATGAGATTAAGAGTGTTTCTCTTTGAGTTTTTTCTGGGCACCTAGGGAATTAATTGATGTTCTCCAAGACCAGTAGAAGGCATTAGGTAAATTTAAGTAGTCACTTGAGTGCCTCTACGGTGGGTCTCCAGTAATTTCCTGCTTCTCCTTGCTAAATAATTATCTATCTTTACCTAAAATACTCAGAAATTTTGACAAGCCCTTTCCAGCAAGATCACGTTGATGAAACTTGTGATTTATGAAACCAGATCTGTCATGTATAAGGAATCCTGATGTCTAGCAGACCAAGGATTCACTCCATGGTGGTAACCAGTATTTTCTTTATCTCCCAATCACACCACAGGTATTAAAGTTCTGGTTTCCTCTAATGCTCTTATCACAACCTGATATTGTGGCCAAATCCAAAGGTCTGAGTCAAAAGAGGGTAGGGAAATACACCTCCTGTACCAACACGTCCTCCCAATCTAACTCCAGAGAATTCTATCCCTCTTTGGTTGGACGCAAGGGTTGACCACCATGTGTTCAGTCCTCTGCTGGTGTTTGAACCTCTTCAGTTTGCACCAGTTTGTGGCAAACAGCTGTGTTTTCCTTCCCTTCTCAGGAGAATCAAAGTGAGGAAAGAGGACTGAGCCATAGGATGGGGCGAAGTAGGACTCATGTGTCGCTTACCTAGTGTTTGTGAATTTATGTGTGTTACAGTCACGTTTACAACATTCTGTTTGGAAAGACACTTGTAGGTGTGGGAATGTGAAAGATGCCATTACAGAGCATTCCTTGATGGATCTACTGCCGCTCCCAACAGCCAGGAAAACTCATGCTGGTGGGCGCTCCCCACCTCAGTGTGCTGCAGCATCTCCCTCCTTTGGGAGTGAGCTTGTGTAAAAGAGATTTCTCAGGCATGTTTAAATTAATTAGGTGCCAGGCCTTTTCAGTTGCCAGGACTCCTCTCTCCACACCTTCTGAATCCAGCTCAGCACCATTCCCGGACAGTTCTTTAATCCTGCAGAACTTTTTCATTTTCCTGACCTCTGCCATGTGCAGCATAGTCCAATGTTTCAAAGGTCAGAGGCCACAGGAGCACATCTAGGAAAGTCTTACACCTGTGTTCCAGATGCCCACACATGTAGTCTCAAGCACAATCTTTCAGTGCACTTGTTTTTGTTTTTTAAGACAGAGTTTCTGTATGTAGTCCTAGCTGTCCTGGAACTCCCTCTGTACACCAGGCTAGCCTTAAACTCAGAGATCCACCTGCCTCTGGTTCCCAAGTGCTGGGATTAAAATCATCCACCACTGAAGTCCAGCTTGATTGAGTGTTAATGTCCATATTCTTCTTAAAAGTTTCCCAACTGGTGCTAGGCAGTGGTGGTGCACATCTTTAATCCCAGCTTTCAGGAGGCAGAGGCTGATGGATTCTGAGTTTGAGGCCAGCCTGGTCTACAGAGTGAATTCCAGGGCACCCAAGGCTACACAGAGAAACCCTGTCTAGAAGACAAAAAAAAAAAAAATCCCCAACTGTCAAAACGTAGCCAGGTAGACTGCATTGAGTAAAAGCATCGATAGAGACAGGAACAGTAAACTGGGCGTGAGGGCGGGGAAACATGGTTTTGAATCAGAGCAGGACATTTGAAAAGTTTTGGGAAGTGCTCATGGATTGGTAGGATTAACATTGTGAAAATGGCCATCCTGCCAAAAGCAATCTACAGATTCAATGCAATTCCCATCAAAATACCAACTCAATTCTTTACAGACCTTGAAAAAAAGATTCTCAGCTTCATATGGAGAAACAAAAAACCCAGAATCTCCAAAACAATCCTGTACAACAGATCATCTGGAGGTATCTCTATCCCCGATCTCAAGTTGTACTACAGAGCAATAGTAATAAAAACTGCATGGTATTGGCATAAAAACAGAAAGGAGGATTAATGGAACGACATAGAAGACCCAGAAATAAACCCACACACCTATGAATACTCGATTTTTGACAAAGAAGCCAAAACCATTCAATGGAAAAAGACAGCATCTTCAACAAATGGTGCTGGTCCAACTGGATGTCTACATGCAGAAAAATGAAAATAGATCCATATTTATCACCCTGCACAAAACTAAAGTCCAAGTGGATCAAAGACCTCAACATAAAACCAGATACTCTAAATCTGTTAGAAGAAAAAGTGGGGAACAGCCTAGAACTCATTGGCACAGGAGACAACTTCCTGAACAGAACACCAACAGCACAGGCTCTAAGAGCAACAATCAATACATTGGACCTCATGAAACTGAAAACCTTCTGTAAAGCAAAGGACACTGTCATCAAAACAAAACAACTGCCTGCAGATTGGGAAAGAATCTTCACTAACCCTTTATCTGACAGAGGACTAATATCCAGTATATACAAAGAACTAAAGAAGCTGAAAAGCAGCAAACCAAGTAATCCAATTAAAAAATGGGGAACAGAGCTAAACAGAGAATTCTCGACAGAGGAATATCGAATGGCAGAGAAACACTAAAGAAATGCTCAACCTCATTAGCCATCAGGGAAATGCAAATCAAAACACCCTGAGATTTCACCTTACACCCATCAGAATGGCCAAGATTAAAAACTCAATTGACAACACATGCTGGAGAGGTTGTGGAGAAAGGGGAACCCTTCTCCACTGCTGGTGGGAATGTAAACTTGTACAACCACTCTGGAAATCAATCTGGCGCTTTCTCAGACAATTAGGAATAGTGCTTCCTCAAGACCCAGCTATACCACTGCTAGGTATATACCCAAACTTTGCTCAAGTACACAAAAGGGATACTTGCTCAACCATGTTCATAGCAGCTTTATTTGTAATAGCCAGAACCTGGAAACAACCCAGATGTCCATCAACGGAAGAATGGGTACAGAAATGGAATACTACGCAGCAATCAAAAAGGAGGAAATCATGAAATTTGCAGGCAAATGGTGGGATCTAGAAAAGATCATTCTGAGTGAAATATCCCAGAAGGAGAAAGACAAACACGGTATATACTCACTTATATAGACCTATAAGATATGATAAACATAATGAAATCTATACACCTAAAAAAGATAATCAAGAGTACGGACATGGGGTAAGATGATCAATCCTCATTTAGAAAGACAGATGGGATGTGAATTGAACGTATGACAGGAGCGCATCTGAAAGACTCTAACTAGCAGTGTTTTCAAAGCAGACACAAAGACTCATGACCAAACCTTCGACAGAGTACAGGGAATCATATGAAAGAAGGGGAGTTAGTATGATGGGGAAAGGATAGGAGCTCCACAAGGACCAAATATATCTGGGCACAGGATCTTTTCTGAGACTGACATTCAACCAAGGACCATGTATGGATATAACCTAGAACCTCTGCTCAGATGTAGCCTGTGGTAGCTCAGTAACCAATTGGTTTCCCATAGTGAGGGGAACAAGGACTATTTCTCACAGGAACTCAATGGCTGGCTCTTTGACCTCCCCACCCCCCCAAGGGAGGAGCTGTTCTGTTAGGCCACAGAGGAGGGCTTTGCAGCCAGTCCTGAAGATACCTGATAAAACAGGATCAGATGAATGGGGAGGAGGTCCCCCCCATCAGTGGACTTGGAAAGGGTCACGGTGGAGATGAGGGAGGGAGTGTGGGATTGGGAGGGAATGAGGGAGCAGGATACGGCTGGGATACAGAGTTAATAAAATGTAACTGATAAGAAAAAAAATAAAATAAAAAAAAGAAAAGTTTTGGGAAGGAGTAAAGTCTAAACTCATGTGAAAGAATTTAAGGAACTCCAAAAAGGGTCTACTAAATAATGATCCATTTGGCGTATATATCCTCGGGGAATTTATAAATACTAGAAGAAAGCAGGATTGTTAGAATAATGATGTGAGTCCTTAAAATGCTGGCCCAGCCTCCCCAGAACAAGCTTTAAACAAATTATCCCCTGTAGACTGCTCCCAGTATTGGACTCATATCAGGGCCAGTCCTCATCTCCAGACATCAAGGCCGCTAAGAACAAGGGACAGTAAAGCTCAGGCAGGTCAATCGCCAGGGGAAAGTCATGTGCTCTCATGGTATTCCTGCATGCTTTTCTTTCCAGGCATGATGCAGACAGAAAAAGTTCTAAGCACTCAGGCTCTCTATGCCAGGTCCTGTGCTAAGAGTGGGACCCAGAGAAGTGGGTCCTCCCCAGACCCAGTAAGACCACAAATGTGTTACACAGAATTAGACACTGTCCTACTCAAAAGATAGCATGGGAGAGTCATTAAGGAGGGAAGCGTTCTAGAAGGCACTTTTCTGGGGCAGAATTAGAAAGCAATGGGTGCTGTTGGACTGGGGGAAAGAACTGAATCTGATCACTGACTGGAGGCAGATAGAGAAGCAGCTTGAAGATCTCCAGACTGAAGTCTTGTCTGTTGACATCTCAGTCCCCTCTGATAGTTGTCAATTCTTTAGCTTCGTACTGAGTTACCCCTTGGAGGTGTACTCTGCCTTTCTTTGTAGCTCTGAGCAATGGTATTTACTAGGGAACCTGAAACTCTCAGTAGAAAAACTGAACTACCCAAACAACAAATGTTGTTAGATTGTCCCCTAGAGTGCTTGCTCTGTCCTAACTGGAACATTACCCTCTGGAGTCATTTTGTAGGCACACCTGGGAATCTGGTAATGGTCATATCTTAAAGAATCTCTCATTGCTGGCTGAACTTCAGCGATATGTGGATTGTGTATGTGGGGCATACGTGCTTCAGCTCAGAGGCGTACCTGGTAGCATGGCTATCACGGGCAACCACAAGCTCTTCTCACTGAACCATCTTCAGCAACGCATTGGCCACAGGTATGTTTAGTCCAGGGGACTCTAGTTTGTACAGGTGGTGGTGTGACAAAAGTAAAAGCTGTAGTATATCCCGGGAACGCCACACAGTGGGAGAAAGCAAGCAAACTACCATGTTCTGTGTTGAAAGGACAGGGACACCAAAACATTTGTCAGCCTCTGTCAGCACTCTGTAACCTGATTCTCATAAAATTATGTAAGACTGTTGTTTTTTCCATCATAATAAAGAGACGGAACACCCAATCTAGCTATGGGTCTTGTGTACTACACTTCTGACTAGCCAGGCAAGATGTGGTCTTATGCAATGGTGGCATGTTTCCAGGTTAATAATTCAAATTATGGTTAGATATAAGGCCTGATCCACCAAGAAAACGCATGTCTGGTTCCATAAACATGGGCAAAAGCTTGTAGCGGGGAAGGTCTCAAGACCTACAGGAAATTTACCCCTAATGTTTGCTAACTGGGTACATGATGAAACTTTATTCTGAATATGTATGTTTATATCCATAGACACAACTGACTGCACCCTCTAGACAGTTCCTTTATAAACCGCTAAAACTCCTGCCCCCTCCAGGTCATAGTAACTCCCCCCCCCCCCCTTTTTTTTTTTTTTTTTTTTTTTTTTTTTGTTCCCTGCATTCTGCCAGAGTTTTGGTTATGAGTCTTAATATCTGCTTTGATACACTGCTAGGCAGAGTCTTTCAGAGGCCCTCTGTGGTAGGCTCCTGTCCTGTTACTTGTTTGCTCCTACATCCAATGTCCATCCCATTTGTCTAACTGAGGATTGATCATCGTACCCTGGGTCCTCTTTCTTATTGATCTTCTTTAGGTGGATAGATTTCAGTATATTTATCCTATCTTATAGGTCTATATAAGAGGGCAGGAGTTCCACAGGACCAAATATATCTGGGCACAGGCATCTTTTCTGAAACTGTTTCTCCAAACAAGGACCATGTATGGATGCAACCTAGAGGCCCTGCTCAGATGTAGCCCTTGGTAGCTCAGTATCCAAGTGGGTACCCTAATAAGGGGAACAGGGACTGTTTCTGACATGAACTCGATGGTGGGTCTATGACCACCCCCCACCCAGGGAGGAGCAGCCCTGCTAGGCCACAGAGGAGGACTTTGCAGCCAGTTCTGAAGACACCTGATAAACCAGTATCAGATGGAAGGGGAGGAGGTCCTCCCCTATCAGTGGACTTGGAAAGGGGCAGAGAGGAGATGAGGGTGGGAGGATGGGATTGGGGAGGGAAAGAGGGAGCGGGATACAGCAGGGATACAAAGTTAACAAACTGTAACTAATATTAAAAAAAATAAAAATTAAAAAAATAAAAATAAACTGCTAAAACAATAAAATGAACTGTTATTAATATTCCATTCTGTTTAAGCACATTCAAAGTTTTATATATCTTTTCATTGTTTGAAGTTTTCATTCATGCATGTAATGTGTTTTAATCAAATCTATTCCCCACTCCCTCCTGTCTAATTCCTCCCATAATTCCTCCAGTTTCCCTTCCCAACTCCAATGAGACCACTTACTGCTGCCTCTATGAGCATGATGTAGAACCATCTGCTAGACCATGGGCAGACCACAGGTGCCACACCCCTGGGGAAAGCTGACTCTACTTCTCCCAGCAGCCATCAATTGACAATTACTCAGATAGGGATGGGACTTCGTAACCTCCCTCCCCGTTCATGCTGGGACACTGGACGGCTTGACAGTGTGTGGGGCTTCTGCAAGCAGTCAGAGCCACT
Source organism: Psammomys obesus (assembly GCF_907164565.1). NCBI lineage: Eukaryota > Metazoa > Chordata > Mammalia > Rodentia > Muridae > Psammomys > Psammomys obesus. The sequence continues at coordinate 75,494 of NW_026589732.1, forward strand.
GTGAGTTCATGGGTACAATGGCCCTGCCATATGCAGAGAACACTCTTGCACATCATTGATACACTTCTGGCTCTCATAGGTTTTTGTTTTTTGTTTTTCATTTTTTTGGTTTTTGTTTTTTTGCCTCTCTTCCACAGTGATCCCTGAGCCTTGGAGAAAGAAGGTGTGTAATCTCGGTGTCCCATTTAGGGCTAAGCATTCAATGGTATCATACTCTTTGCGCGTTGACCAAGTCTGAGTCTGTGTATTATTCACAATCTACTGTGAAAAGAAACTTCTCTGATGAGAGTTGAGAGCTGTGCTAATCTGTAGGTATAAGAATAACTACTTCGAGGCACTATAACACTGTGTGCAATTAACTGAATAATAGAAGTAGGTTATTCCCTAGGACCTACTCAACCACAGGCTCTTGGCCTAGTCAATGTTAATAACTATCACCCACTATGAAGACCAGCAGGTAGGGATGCAACCTTAGGGTCAGCCCTAGCTTGATTTTTCCATGGTTTGTGACTCAGTCGTGAATTTTGTATAAGGTAGCGGGACTGAAATCTAAACACAAAGAAGATGGTTACTCACATAACATTTGTGCCGCTAGTGCAGCAGTGGGTATACCCTGGTAGGCCTGCCATCTTTGCAGCTAGCAGTGTTTAAAGCTGGGTAGTATTGTTCAGTACTATTCCACACAGCACTATGAAAGATGCCCAGTAGGAATGAAGCTTTGGGGACAGCCCTAGCTTGATTTTTCCATGTTTGGTGACCCATGAATGCGGTCTCCTCTGCATTACAGGCTCAGCATCAAGTTATATCAGTGTATGCGTGGGTGTAGGGCTATCTACTGGAACTTGGGCACATCTGTAAATAAACTGGCTTTACCACTCTCTATCCCCCAGAATCCATCAAGTTCAAGAAACAAACTTCTTGAGAATGATAATCATGAAAAATAGGTATAAGAAACTTGAAGATTGGTATCTCCCCATCTCTTTGTCTCTTTGGTGCATGATCTCTGTGACTGTTTGTAACGCATCCACTTTCATGGGTACCTCTACATAGTGCATCCTAAAAACAATTCTCTATAGTAAAAGATCTTCAGGAGGTATCTCCATCCCTGGTCTCAAGCTGTACTATAGAGCAACAATACTAAAAACTGCATGGTTCTGGTATAGAAACAGACTGATGCATCAATGGATTTGAATAGAAGACCCTGACATAAATCCACGCACTTATGGACACCTGATTTTTTTACAAAGATGCCAAAACCATTCAATGGAAAACAGATAGCATCTTCAACAAATGGTGCTGGTCTAACTGGACGTCTACATGTAGAAAAATGCAAATAGATCCATACTTATCCTTTTCCTCTTTTGACATCCATACTTTTAAAAATTAACATTCTCCTTAATTCCATGAATATTTCATTTTCTAGTACAGTCATATCTCACTTAATGTATTTCTGCCGTTAACTACAAGATTATGAGGTCAAAAAACTTTTGTTAAACAAAATTCTATCGAAGCTATGGAAGAAATGGAAGCCTTATTCACTTTTGGCAGGATTGCAAACTGGTGCAGGCACTCTGGAAATCAGTGTGGAGATTTCCTGAAAAACTTAGAGTAGAGCTATCATAGAACCCAGCAATACTGTTCCTTTTCGTATGTCTAAAGGTACTCCACGGGTACTTGCTCAGTAATGTGCGCTGTCACTCTATTTATAATAGCTACAAATTGGAAACACCCTAATAGTCCTTCAACTGATAAGTGGATATGGAAAATGTAGTACATTTACACAATGGAATATTCAACTCTAAAGACATTTATAGGTAAATTTATAGGTAAGTGGGGAGAACTAAAATAATAATAATATGTTGAATGAAGTAACCTAGACCCAGAGACATAAACACCTCATGTTCTTATTTGTGGATCTAGCTCTGTGTCTTTATGTGTGAGTATATAACCCAGCATAAGTGAAGAAATAGGAAAGTAAAAAGAGCTCATGGGGAAGGATGGATCTCTAAAAAGGAGGAGAGTAGGACACAGGTGTTATGAAGGAAAAACTGTGAGTGATTAATGAGAAAGGTGAAGGGAGAGAAGGAAGGATGGATAAATAATACTAAAGATGTCTGAAAAGGCCACAAGAAACCATTATTGTATGTTCACATAAAAATAAATGTGTGTGTGTTATAATTTATGACATTTGGAGTGACAATGCTCCTTTCAAAAGCCATGGGCAATCTAAGAAACACCCTTGTACCAGGCCTGAGAAATCTCTTTTTAGATTGTTAGTTCAGAAGAAAGCCTTCCACAATAATAGAGGCTACTGTTGTTCTTGGTTGACTCTCAAAACTTTAAGGAAGACCCAATTGCTGAAGATACCACATACTTCAGGCACAAGACTTAAAGGAAGTCAAGCAGAACTGGCCAGAAAGCCTCCTCCTGGAGGACCAGCTTTCATAGTACAAGAAAGTGCCAAGGGAGGAAAATGAGTGATAGTCCTAACTGCTTGTGAATTAGGATGACGAGCATGGCAAAGTAGCCGCATGGCTGTGGTGGCGGCCCTTGCTTCTTGAAGGTAATCAAAGACCATCTCATTGAATCTGAGACCTAAACAAAAGGAGGGAAATGATGCGTGGCACTATAAACCTGACCAACTAGCCATGGATGGTGAAGTCATGGGCTGCAGAGCATAACCCATGACTGCCATTTTCCTAAACCAGTTTAATTCCCATTTGCATTTTAAATACTTGTCTTTATACCCACAGGTAGATGTAGCTCTCATTCCCCATCAAAGAAGCTTTTTGCTGCAGATGAAAACCTTCAACTAGTCAAAGTACAGAAAACAGCCAGTATCCACCCCCAGTTCATATATCTACAGCACAATCTCCATACCTCAGGCTCAGGAAACATCATAGAAGAGAGGATGGAAAAATTATATGAGCCAGAAAACCATGACATCTGCTATGAGCCATATGAAAAGGAAGCTGCACCCGAGAAATTGCCCAATATGATCACCCAAACAAACTGCTCGATGGCACCTCAATTGACATGTCAATGTGGAGAGGAAAAACCTCACAGGACCCCAGCCCTAGGCAAAGAGCTGCATGTAGTTAATGGCTACTATGAGGGAGAATGACTTTTCTCCAAGGACAAGCCTCTGATAAGTTACCCAGTATCAAGTAGTTACATATGAGTAAGACTAAATGAACTCAAAAGGTTGCACACACACACACACACACACGTGTGTGTGTGTGTGTGTGTGTGTGTGTGTGTGTGTGTGTGTGTGTTGTGGTTGTAAACATGTTGTTTTGGTCCCAGGTGTGGGATATGTGACGGATTCAGATGGTCCACAGCAGCAGACTGACTATTTGCCTCTCTCGGGCTCTGAGAGGAGCTCTTTGCCAGCTGTAGATAGTTTAAATCTGAGGACTCTGGAGAGAGAATAAATGCCAGAGCCCAGAGAGTGTGTAGTGAGAAAGGATAAGGCTGCTCCTGCTTCCTCCTGTGGCTCCAGTTGCTGTTGATGGAGTGATACAAGAAGTTGGAGATCTTCTGAAATGAGGATTGGACTGGCTTCAAGGAACCTGGTGACCCTAGCCAGCAGGAAGCAGCTAAGAGAACTGCACCCCCCTCTCCCACTAACCCTTTCTCTTACCTGTTGTCGAAGTGTTGGAAGGGATTGGGGTGGAATAGGGAGAAAAAGATAAAAGAAATATAAAAAAATGCATTTTTTAAAGTACACCAACGTGTGTGTGTGTGTGTGTGTGTGTGTGTGTGTGTATGCAAAATTAATAATTGAAGAAGGGGTAGAATAATAAATAGGCCATGAATTTGAGAGGTAATATTAAGGACTTAGAAATTAGAGAGATGGGAGTGAAAAGTGAATGTTATAAATATAATATTCGTGTATTAAATTCTTTAAAATCTTTAAATTAAAAAAAGGGTTTAGCTGGGTGTGTGGTACATGCCTTTAATCTCAGCACTTGGGAGACAGGAGGCAGGCATATCTCTCTGAGTTCAAGGCTAGCTTGGTCTATATAGTGAGTTCCAGTATAGCCAGGACTTTGTAGAGAGAACAAGTCTCAAACCCACCAAAAAAGGGGGTGGGGGTACGTAGTGCCATTGTGGCGTGATTGGAAGAATGAGCGCTCTTCTAGAGAGCTTGCTAGTTTTGTGTCAACTTCACATAAGCTAGAGTCATTTGGAAGAGGAAACCTCAACTGAGAAAGTTCTCACACCATATTGGCCTGTGTAAAAACCTGTGGTGTATTTTCTTAATTAGTGATTGACGTGGAGGAATCCTATTATGAGTGGTGCCTACTCTGGGCAGATGATCCTCACAAGACAGCAAGAACTAACAAAAAGCAAGAGGCAGCATTTCTTCACAACCTCTGCATCAGTTCTAACCTCCAGGTTTCTTTCCTGCTTGAATTCCTAACCTAATTTCCTTGGATAATGGATTACAACCTACAAGATGAAATAAACTCAAAGACTCAACATAGAAAGAAAATTTCAGACCAATCTCCCTTATGAACACTGATGCAAAAATACTCAATAAGATACTTGCAAGATTCAAGATAAGATTCAAGAACACATCAAACACATCATCCACCATGATCAAGTAGGCTTCACCCCAGGTATGCAGGGATGGTGTAGCATATAAAAATTCATCAATGTAATCTACCATATAAATAAACTGAAAGAAAGAAATCACATGATCATCTCATTAGATGCAGAAAAAGAGCCTTTGACGAAATCCAACACCCCTTCATGATAAAAGTCTTGGAGAGATCAGGGATACAAGGCCCATGCCTAAACATAATAAAGGCTATATACAGCAAGCCGATAGCCATCATCAAACTAAATGAAGAGAAACTCAAAGCAACCCCACTAAACTCAAGGAGAACACAAGGCTGCCCACTCTCTCCATATCTCTTCAATATAGTTCTAAAAGTTCTAACTAGAGCAATAAGGGAACTAAAGGAGATCAGAGGGATACAAATAGAAAGGAAGAAGTTAAAGTATCGCTATTCACAGGTGATATGATATTATACATGAATAACCCCAAAAAATCCACCAGGGAACTAACTCCTGCAGCTGATAAACTCCTTCAGCAAAGTGACTAGAAACAAGATTAATTTAAAAAAAAAAATCAGTAGCCTTCCTGTACACAAATGACAAATGGGCTAAGAAAGAAATTAGGAAAACTACACCCTTCACAATAGCCACAGATAATATAACTATCTAGGGGTAACTCACCAAAGAAGTCAAAGACCTGTATGACAAGAACTTCAAGTATCTGAAGAAAGAAATTGAAGACAGAAAGATCTTCCATGCTCATCGAAGATCTTTAACATTGTAAAAACAAAAATTTCTTATGTCATCTTGAACTCTTAATAACTTTCCTTGAGGAAAAAAAATCCCTCTGTCAAGGATTTTTTTTTTATTAATGAGAACATGGTAATACTAAAACTAGCTACGTATGCTGAACTTAATAAACTGGACTATGAGTTACTTAAATCCAAGATCTGTGACTATTTTTGTCACAAATGACCTTCTAGTTACCATCATTTTCAGCATACAGAAGGTGCTCATTAAATTTCTGGAAAAAAGGTGGGGAAGAAAAACAACAGCCTTGAGGTCATTAGCACTGTCTCACTATTTGCCAGTTAATCAACCCTGGACTCTGATTCAGGCTCTGATTCAGGTTGCTCTCATTCTTCTCCCAACCTATACACAGGCGGAGCATCTTTTTAAATCTTTTTAAATATGTGGGCAATATAAATAGGAGGGCTCAGTGTTCATGAAGGACAGTCTGTGATCTAGAAGCCACAGCATCATGAGTATCTCTGCACTGAGCCCCACCAGATTTCTGGAAAGCACCTCTGGGCTCCTCCAAGTGGCCTTTCTGGCTGGCCTGCTTCTGCTGCTGTTCAAGATAGCACACCACCACCTGTGCAGACAATGGCTGTTGGAAGAGCTCCATCAGTTCCCATCTCCACCCTCCCACTGGCTCTTTGGCCATTATTTAGAGGTATGAAGAAGTGGAACTGGGAAGGGGGTGAGCTGGGGCCTATGGATTATCTCTTTGAAGGTATAATCATGGAAAAACTGAGGCTACAGAAACTGAAGATGAACATATTCTTCCCAGGGTGCACAGTATTGATTCTTTTGCATGTTTTGCGGGGGGGTCTGATTCAAGGCCTCACATGTGCTAGTAAAGGCCTCTATCAGTGATACACATAGGAGACAAAGCCTATTGTCTAACAAGCCTGTGACCTCTGTAGAAACCTATCTTTACTATCAGCTTAAGCAAATCTCAGATAGTATGGAACTCTCTTCCTCATAAGAAGCCAGCTCTGCTGTTTCTAAATTCTGTTCCACAGTCCTTCCTTGCATCCATCTATCTTGTATCTTACTAGCCCTGCACTTCAAGGGCCGAGCTTAGTCTTTTGTGAGTCTCCTCTTAGGTTGGATCACCTCCAGTATTCCAACTGTTCTGAAAGAATCAGGCTTCTAGAGCTAGGCGTGGTGGCACAGGCCTGTAATCCCAGCTCTCAGGGAGGAAGAGGCTGGCAGATCTCTGTGAGTTTGAGACAACTCTGGACTACAAAGTGAGTTTAGGACAGCCAAGGCTACCCAGAAAACCCCTGTCTTGAAAAACCAAAAAAAAAAAAAAAAAAAAAAAATCAGGCTTTTCTTCTAGACAGTGCCATACTGAGTCACTCAATGCTATCCTCTCTGCCTAGTCCAGAGTCTGCCTTCGAACAAAAACAACATTGTGATGAAATCCTTGCCCTGTCTGTGGTGAGAATAGACAAGAAGTTCAGAACATGTCAAAACACAAGAAAAGTATTGATTCTTCTGTGATGGCTGCACAATTTTTGGAGGAATGACGAACTCATTTGAAATTTCCCCCCAAAATGGTGACTTAGGGCTGAAACCCTAACAATGATGTTCTTCAGTTAAATGACATTGACATCTGAGGGTTTCCCCCATTAAATAGGGTCTGTTTATCTCCCGGTTCTCCTAGCAGGAAGTCTGAATTATGAGCTCCTTGGAAGAACACTATCCACATCACTGGGCCATGTATCCCAGTGCCCAGCAGAGCCTCACACAAGCATGACATAACACAGGAAAGAGGGAGAGGACCCAGATGAGGGCTAGAGGGTCAGCTCAGAACCCCTGGCCTTCCATACCTCAAGGTGGGAATTCCAGAGCTAGACCACTGTTTTCTAGAAGGCCATGTTATGGTCAGCAGAGGGCAACCTACCCAAGAAGTGAACTATAAATATTGGCCATAGGGAAATGGCCAAAACCTAAAGGCAAAGTTTAATTGTATAAAAATGTTTTATTAATAACTTACAGATTCGTTCTTGATTTGAGACATTATGACCTATTTGTTGACAGAGTTGTTGCCAGCTAAATAATACTCTTTCTTGAGCTAGCAGTTGACAGAAGTAGCAGTTAAGACTTCACTAGTGACACTGCAGCTGTCCCAATGGTCACTGTAGAGAGACTCACTGGGGGCTAATTTCTATCTGTACGAATAGTAATTTGGCGACACTGAATGACCTCACAACTTCTGGTGATTTATGGCAACTGCTGCCCTAAATTCTAACCCTTGTCATGCTGTCATTACCTCTATTATTGCATAAGTTAAGAAGAACGATGAGTGACGTGTGTAACTAGGTAAAAACAATGGCAGTAATCTGGAACAGGAGTTGCAAGCAGCAGGCTGCCTTGCATGCTAAGATCAGAAAAGCAGCATGCTACTGTGCTAAAAAGCATCTTCCCTGGTGTTAGCAGGATCAAGCTGAAGGGATCACAGAGAATCAAATCGCGTACCTGAGTCAAGGGCACCCAGTGGACAGTCCCTACAGTGGACTAAAATACAGAGCAGTTTCAATGATGAGTGTGATGAGAGAATAAAAATCAGCGTAACTCAAGCAGGATGGCTCTCAGCTATTGTCAGGATAGACTAACCCACATTTAGCTCGCTAGAACACAAATTCAAGTTGCATTTGCTTCGCGGTGGCTCCTTGTTCCTCAGAAGGAAACTGACATAGGTAAGTGCTTACTGGTTATTAGTGAACCCATCTCTGCCATTCATTCATGTGTCCACCCACTCACTTCACAAGGAGCATTTCATCTATCTCTGCCAAGCTCAGCTTTCTTTCAGTTTCTCATGCCCTCCAACAGGTGAACCTCTGCAATCCCTGTTACATTCAAATGGACCAGGAGGACACAGGGACTAGCTTGTCACAATAAGACTCCGATAAATTTCATTATGCATGCCACACAGTCCTGACCTAAAAAAAAAAAAAAAAAAAAAAAAAGCATAGTTGTGAGGTGTCAGTACAACAAGAAAAGTAATGTTCTGGACATCGTGTGAGCCTGGACTGCCTTGGGGAAGGGAGTGTTGCTTGTGATTTGTGCCTTTGTTACTAATTTCTACAACAGGTTCTGCTGCACAGTACAGCCTCAGTCAATACCCGATGAACAGTTAAGTGATGTGCAGAAATAAAGGGCCCAACAACCTAGGGCTCTGTGTCTCTTCTCCACCCCTTCTGCACTGTGGCTGCTCTCTGTCGCCGACTTCTACAAGACTCCTCTGACTCCAGTCTTCTTTTATTCTTTCACATTTCTTGCAGTAGACCAAGATTGTATCTCTCTTGCCTCAAACATAGTGAAAACTCATTTACCCACTGGTTCCTCCCTTTGCGTATTCATTTCTATAAAAATAATGATCGCTGAGGACAATGCTGTATGTTTGGCTGAGAACCCAAAGATGACAGATTTAGGAGCTACATTTGCCACCCAAAACTAAAGACACTCAAGAGCTGTGGAACAGAGGGGATGAACACTGTGGGCTGCACAAGTTTGGATCTAATACCATCACAGGGACATAACATTTAGTGTCAGTGTCCTCATTCTTCAGGAAAACTAGATATACTAACAGTTCCTCTTCTCACACAGCATTGCCTGGGCATCACAGAACAGTATCGGTTTGATTGGGTTGCAGCACACACACACACAAAAAAGCCACTACCTGGGCTGATAAGACAACAGAAATGTGTTTCCTCTCATTGTGGAGTCTAGAAGCTTCTGGCTGTGGTTATGATGGGGGTGGTTTTTTATCTGGGCTCTAAAGATATTTCTGTTGCAGATCTGTCTCTTTGGTTTATAAACGGTCACCTTACATCACACCCATCCTCATGTATATTGCCGTGTCCAAAATTCCTCTCTTCCTAAGGACAGCATCATGGTGGGTTAGATCCTTTATCATAACCTCATTTTGCTTTGGTTGTCTCTATGAAGACCCTGTATCCTGGTAGTGTCGCATTCTGAGGTATTAAGAGTTAACATCTGAGCAGAACACAACTAACACAAGAATCTTAACACAAGTAGGTCTAAGAATAAGTTTTGCCCTATGGACTCCAGCTCTGGAAAGTGGTCAAGCAAAGCTGTAAGGGCACTTCAGAGAGAGATCTCTTACATGGCCCAACATGGAGTCATACTCTTACCTTCATGACATGTCCTGGGCAGATGCCATTAAGGCTAGACCATGACACAGTTCTCCACAAGCAGCCAGCTACTTGGCACTCTGTGGGCAGACCCAGCACCATGTCTCCATATCTGAAAACTTATCACTCGTACTTCAAGCTTGGACCTCAAGACAGTAGTGTTATTTGTCTTTTTTTTTTTCCTGGTGACAGTTCAAAGAGGACCAGGAGCTGCAATGGCATTTAAGATATGCAGAGAAATTCCCAGGTGCCTATGTCTATTGGATATGGGGGAGTAAAGCCTTCATCCAGATCTATGACCCTGACTACATGAAAGTGATTCTGGGAAGAGCAGGTGAGAGTGGATCCCACAAGGTGAATTCATCTTCTCCCAAGCACGTGTTTAAAATCTGATAAACACCAAGATGTTAAAATATGTGAAGCATCGATCTTATTCTTTCCCACTGCTCAAGCCACAGCTCAGCTCAAGATCAATAATACTCACTAAATACGGAACGATTCTAACAGTTGTCTGGCTTGAATTTTTACTTTTTTTCCTTAGTTACAGTTGCCTGTAATATAAATTGAGTTTGAAACCTCTAATTCATAAGACTATGCCACAATACACAATAGAAGCCACACAGTTTGGTCCTTTCTCTGATACTGAGAACATGATTGATATGTTTAAGCACTTCTGAACAGTGCTGGCTGTTCATCATCTGGGATATGATGATTGCCTTTCTGAATCCAACTGACTGTACCAAGGGAACTAAAGGGGTAGTTTGTAGTGGGAGAGGACAAGGGACAGTCTGCCAATAGAGATTCACCAAGAACCACGGCCTTAACCACAGATGCCTTATTTGGCCAATGCCAATTTCCCATCAAGTTCCTTTCTTTCAGACCCAAAGGCTGACATCTACAGACTCTTGATCCCTTGGATTGGTATGTATCTTTAGCCAGGACTCTGGTCACTCCCCAGTTAGGTTTTCTGGGTGCTAACATCTTCCTATTGTATTCCTTTCTTCTCCCTCCGAACCCTTACTTTTATTATTTTTATTTTATGGGTAAATGCACGTTCCTGGTGCCTGGAGAGCATAGAAAGGGTCATAGGATGCCCTGTAACTGGAGTTACAGAGAGTTATGAGCCACCATGTGGTGCTGGGAATTGAACCTGGGTTTTCTGGGAGAAGAGTCAGTGCTCTTAACCAGTCAGCCACCTTCTAGGCCTTCCTCTTAATGCTGTCTGGTGCTGATGCTGTGTTCCTTCTCTGCATCCCGTCTTCATTATCTCTGAACATTCTCAGCCCTGCTTTTATTTGTACTCCTTCTTACCCTGCCTTCAACTCCGTTAAAAACATTTTGTAACTAGCATAAACAGTATTAGATTTTGTCATGGAGTTTTTAAACAAAATTACTTCCTGGTAATTCCACTCTCTCCCACTTCTCCCCATCCCCAGCCCTCCTTTAACCCTCCAGTCTCCCTGTAGCCTTTTTCCACTCTCCTGTCACGTGGGCCATGTTGCCCTCTCCTCTTTTCCTTGATTTCTCTTGTCCCCTCCCATTGTTTCCCTTCTAGTTTCATAACCTGTGTAGACCGTTGCCCCCACCTACATGCACATGCAAACACTATGAACTAGAATCTGCATCTGAGACCCCGTCAGCTTCACGCACATCTGTCCTGATCTCATCAGATGTATTAGCCCAATCCTGAGTACTGTTACTCTTTGCTATTCCTGTTCAGGATTTTCTTCTTACTCCATTATTCTACCTCAGGACCTCCACTATCTGTCTCTCCCAGATTGTCCTAATTTTTTCTTTTGGTCCCATTAACCCCTGGGTTCACACACCCAACCAATTCTTGCCCAGGACATAGTTTGTTCTTTTTGAACGGGCATAAGTGGTTCCAGCATCGTCCGATATTGACCCCGGCTTTCCACTTTAACATCCTGAAGGCCTCTGTGGGGACCATGGCAGACTCTGTGCAAGTGATGCTGGTGAGTCTTTCTCTCTCTCTCTCTCTCTCTCTCTCTCTCTCTTTCTCCTTCTCTCTCTCTTTCACACATACACACATACATAAATACACACAGACCAACATACTCAGATCTTATTTTTTTATGTAAAGAGTCAAAAGACACAAATATGTGGAGCCACACTCTGAAACCATTACTGTGAAAATAAATTCTTCAAAACTGCGAGACAGAAATGACTCTGGCAAGTTTTCCCATATCTAAGAGACCATCATGGGAGATACAAACCCACTTCCCACATCTAAGCTTCAACACAGTGGACAACAACACTCAGTTCCCATAGATATCAGGGTGGCTTTCCCTTGCTGGCTAGTCAGTGGTGGTTTCAATGGCAGGATAGTCATCCAAGGCTGTCATTTAATCCTTCTCGGTCTTAGGATCTACTACTTCTTTTCTGACTAGAGGGACTAGACTGTGGAATAGAAGCCAGAACTTCATTCTCGTGGGCAAAGCTGCTGAACTCTCCCTTCCCACATGAAACTTCATTTCTGAACCCTCAGTGCTTCATTCTCATCTGACTTTAATGAATGAAGAGGAAGTGACATTGGGGAAGGCCCCGTTTAGAAATGCATATGCTGTTCCCTTTGTCTTTCATTTCCCAAACATATTTTATGTTCATATTTGAAAACTGGTAAGTTTTTCAAGTCTAATTTATCTTTATGAGCACTGAGGGTGAGCTGAGACATGGTCAAAAGCTTAAAGGTCGTAACCAATTTCCAAAATCAAAATACTGTCAGATGATAGATATTTAGAGACATACTCAATTTAGTAATGGACTCTCTGAGAAATAGACTTCAAAGTACAATTTTTTTTTCATTTTTAATTTGGTAGGAGGTGTCGCTTGCTCATACACAGAGCTAAGTATCTGGAGATGGAGAGAAGGAAACTGGTGTGTAATTTGCACAGGACCTCTGAGGGGGGAATGAGAAAAACATATCGCACTCCCAACACAGGACAGATGGGAGCAGCTCGCTTGCCAAGACACCTCTCTAGAGATCTTTCACCACATCTCGTTGATGATGCTGGACACCATCATGAAGTGTGCCTTCAGTTACCAGGGCAGTGTGCAGCTGGACAGGTCAGTGAGCACTCTGCAAGCACAGGGACCTTATTCTCACCCACTGATGGGGCCTCACCTGAGAGACATGAAAAGCAAGATTATGACCCAAGGCCCTGGCAAGTTCTAACTAAAAACCAGATCCCAAACTGCCTTAGCCATGTACCCCATTCATAGGGCTGTAACGCAGAATGAATGTGCACTAGCACGGCAAACGCCTGGCTGTGTTTGTCACCATCAAAGGGCCCAGAATTCACAAGGCTATAGCACAGAATGAATAAGTACCTCGGTGCTACTTATTCAACTTTCCTAGATGGAATCCTTAATGAAACTCAGCTCTATTTCTGAGTCAGGCCTCTGCATCACCAGCCTGTTTTATATCCTCTCCTTCACGGATTCTCATGCGTACCTCCAAGCTGTTAGTGACCTGGGCACCCTAATACCTTCCCGTATGAAGAACGCCTTCCTCCAGAACGACATTATCTACAATCTGACTTCTGACAGCCAAAGGACCAAACGTGCCTATCGGGTTGCCCATGAACATACAGGTTTTGTTTTCTCCTTTATATATCTCCTTTAACAGGTCAGCCTAAATGAACTGGTCGTGACTTCTCAGGTCTGCCCATTGCCTCTAGTGGACACACGCATCCTAGGAATTTCCCTAGTACAAGTGATGGTAGCAGAGATGGTAGGGTGTCTGGAGGCCTGGGAGTGCTTTCCCTGCTACTGTTTAAGCAATGTTGTTTGATGCTCATTGTAGCAACTCAAGCAGAGGCTGCATGAGCCCTGGTCCAGAGGGGAAGACTAAACATCCTTCAGATGGTATTGTATGCTCAACATTCCTCTCTCCACTCATTTCCTGGAGTCTACAGAGAACTCAGTTTGGGAGGGGAGGATCATAGGGCTTCTGTGGGTTGCTGTAGTTCTCACTCCTGTCTCTTAACATTTTCGTGGCACAGACCAAGTGATCAAGCTGAGAAAGGCTCAGCTGCAGGGCGAGGAATCACTGGAGGAGCTCAAAGGAAAGAAGCAATTGGATTTCCTGGACATCCTTCTGTTTTCCAGAGTGAGTGAGTAGGGCCGAGGCCTGAGACATTTCCCAGGATTAGACTAAGTGACAAAGACTTCTCTCTCACCTGTGGACTCCCCAGACAGAAGATGGGAACAGCTTGTCTGACAAAGAGCTGCGAGCTGAGGTAGACTCACTCATGTTTGGGGGTCAGGACACACCAGCCAGTGGTGTCTCCTGGGTCTTCCATGCTTTGGCCACACATCCTGAGCACCAGCAGAGATGCAGAGAGGAGCTTCAGAGCCTTCTAGGGGATGGAGCACCCATCACATGGTGAGTGAGAGGGCAAGGGAAAGGGAAACACCGCCATCTGCTAAAGGGAGTCCCTGGTTCTTTCCAGCTCGGCTTGCTCTTCATGTCGGGCCTCATTTCAGGGAGCACCTGGACAAGATGCCCTATACCACCATGTGCATCAAGGGGGCCCTGAGGCTCTACCCAACAGTACCAGTTGTGGGCAGAGAGCTTAGCACGCCTGTTACCTTCCCAGATGGGCGCTCCTTACCCAAAGGTATGAGCTCCCACCTTCAATGACTTAAGCTTTCTCTGGGGACAAGGGAAAATCAGGAGTTTATGTGTGCTTCAGGAGTGCTGAATTCATTCCGTTTTCTTCTCCTTGCAAGTAAATCTGTGCATACTTCATGGGAAAATGACGTGTAGATTTGCATTTAATTAGAATAGAATTATCAATCTCCAACAATTTGAAATTCACTTTTATGACAATAAGTCCCTTTATTTGGATTCCATAATTTTTTTTTTCCTGTAAGATATGATGGGTCACTCTTTACTTATTTATTTTCTTAATGTGTCTAGGTATTTTTCCTGCATGCTACATAGGTGTAGCACATGTTTGTAGTGCCACTGAAGGCCAGGACAAGGTGTTTGGTATTCCGGAACTGCTCTCAGCTGCCTGCCGTGTGGATGCAGAAAACTGAACCCAGGCCCTCTGAAAGAGTGCCCTCTTAACCACTGAGCCATCTTTTTATGTCCTTCATGATGTTTAGCGTCCAACCTCCTGCACTGGCCCCTGATAGCACAAAGCAGACACTTCTTTCTTAGCGGCACACTCTTCAAGGCATTCTTCACAGTGGCTAGACTGTGTGGGGTGGCTGCACTGCCCTGCATTCCTCAGAAAACATATTTGTTTACACCGTGATGACTCGAATCTCAGCGTCTTTCCTGTGTGGATTCAACACCCGTGTAACACCTGGAAGTGAGTCCGTGACTAGCGTATAAAAGTCTCACTTCCTGAAAGTAAAAAAGTTGGAGAGATGATGAGATAGAGGTGAGGGTGATGTGGTTCTTTAAATGGGTTACTGCAAAGGAAGGGACGAGAAAGAAAGTTCTGTGCTGTGAATTATAGATGGTCTGGTATCCTCAGACTGTTGGTAGAAACCAGAGCTGATGGTGTGTTCTCCAACGCATGGAAGGCGTTTGATAAATGTGAGTGGTCACTTACAGTGACTTCACAATGGGCCTTCAGAACTCTCCTACATTTCATTCTACAATCATCATCATTTTCTCTTCAATTTCCCCACAAGATCATGTTGATCAAAGCTATGATTTATGGAACCAGGTCTTTCATGTATACAAGGACTCTGCTGTCCATCAGAGCAGGCATTCATTCCATGCATTTTTTTCTGCCCTACAGGTGTCACAGTTCTGCTCAACTTTTATGCCCTGCACCTCGACCCAAAAGTGTGGCCAAATCCAGAGGTAGGCATTGCTGGAGTAGAGGGAAACACCCCAGGTCTGGCGCCTCTTCCCAGTTTCTCCTAAGAATTCTGCCCCCTCAGGGGTTAAGAGCCAGGGTGTGGCTATTGCCTGTTTTGTCCTCAGCATTCTCTCTGCAGGTGTTCGATCCTTCCCGGTTTGCAAGGGATTCTGTGAGACACAGCCATGCTTACCTGCCCTTCTCAGGAGGATCAAGGTGAGGCATTCGGTGTAGGTGGTGGGGTAGAGGTGAATCCTCAGTCACATACCTGAAGAATGTGATCCCCATGTTTATCTGTGTCAGAGTCAGGTAGGCTTTTGTTTGCTGCTGTTGGCAAAGAAGCCTGTTGAGGATGTGGGTGTATGCAAAAGGAAGGTAGGATTTCAGAGCACTCTGGGGAATGTTAACAAAGTATCCTTCTTGTTGAGGGCCAGTTAGTTTCAGGGTCAGCAGATTCCCTCACCTCAGTGTATTCTGGTATGTTCTTCCCCATTAAAAAGAGGGCTAATAGGAGTTTAATTTAGGTACTGCGCCTTTTCAATTGCCAGGACTCAGTCTCCACGCCTTCTTGACCCGGCCCAGCATCCTTCCTGAGTAGTTCTTTAATATTAAAATACTGCAGCATATAATTACTTTGCAAGGATTTGCTTTCCAGATGTTTGCTATATGCAGCTGTTAAGACTAATGTTTGGAAAGCCACAGTGATGCTTCTAAGAAAGTCTTTGAACAATGTGCATCATGTCACATGCCAGCTCTCCCTTGAGCAGAATCTTCAACTATCTGTTAATATCCATACCCCGTTTACAAGTTTCCTGGCTATCAAAACTTGACAGGGAAAGTAAGATCGATATATATTGAAATTGCACTTAAAGATTATATGCTTTAAACACACACACACACACACATCATGTGAAAGTAAACTGGGTATGATGGAAAAATATCTGAAACATAGCAAAACCTTTGAAAAGTTCTGGGGAAGTGGTAAGGTCTAAACTAGGCTGAAGGATTTGAAGCAACTACAGCATAATTCAGCATAGAATGAAGAATTCCATGTGGCATACAAATCTCCAGAATCTTAAAAATATTAGTAGAAGGCAGTTTTGTTAGAATGATGATGAGCATCCTTAAAATGCTGGACCAACCTCCCCAGAACAAGCTTTAAACAAATTGCCACCTTTTGACTGTTCCCAGTATTGGGTTCAAGGCAGGGCCAGGTCCTTTCTTCCAGCTATCGGTGGAAATTAGGTTGCTAAGAATAAAGGTCAATAAAGTACAGAGAGGTCAGTGCCTAGGAAAAGTAAAATTCACTCTTACTGCATCTTGGATGCCTTACTTTCTCTGTTTAATGCAAACACAAAGGGACAATTTCCCTGCCCTCTAAGTTCTGTCCTAAGAGTGGGACCCAGAGAAATGGGTCCTCATCTGACTCAATGATACCACATTTGTGTTACTCAGAATCAGACTTGAAGCACACATAGAATTTCCTCATGTCCTCTCACCTCTGTAGCTCACTGGACAGTTTGTGGAATAGTGCTCATTCTTAACACTCTCCTATGCCCTGACTCATGTGCCCTTGAAGCACACATAGAATTTCCTCATGTCCTCTCATCTCTGTAGCTCACTGGACAGTTTGGGGAATAGTGCTCATTCTTAACACTCTCCTATGCCCTGACTTGTGTGCCCTTGAATAAAGGACTTGTAGCATGCCTGAGTTAAAAGAGAGACAGTTGACAGATCAGGAAGGCCATCGGCTAGCCTCTAGAACATGCAGGCAAAGGACTAGGGGAAGACGTGAGTCTCATCACTGAGGGGAGCCAGATGGGGAAGCAGCTTGAAGATGTCCTGGCTAAAGTCTCTGTCCAGTTCTGCACAGAGACATGAGACTGTCCTGTTGTTGATGCTGTTGTGTTTGGTTTGGTTTTTATTGGCTCTTTCTTACCCAGGAACTGCATTGGGAAGCAATTTGCCATGAATGAGCTTAAGGTGGCTGTGGCCTTGACCCTGCTCCGCTTTGAACTACTGCCAGATCCCACCAGGATTCCCAACCCTGTTAACCAACTTGTACTGAAGGGCAAGAATGGGATCCACCTGCATCTTAGGAAGCTCCAGTAGTCCTCCAGGGGAAAAATAGCAGGATCTTGGTGCCAGCTGCACGCCATCTTGTCTCCTGTCATACTCCTGGTCCCTGCCTGTCTTTCTTCTGCCTACTTCTACCAGCCCACCTGCCTTTCTCCCTATCTGTCTGCTGAAGAGCCATCAGCCGTCCTGTTCCTCTACCTCTTTCTCTGCCACATCCCTCTAGGCTCCCCATTAGTTCATCTGTCCGTCTGTGTTCCACCTTCCTATATGTTTGACTGTCCTGATGATGGCCCACCTGCTCTCTACCTGACTTTCCCTTTCTTCCTATGTCGCTCTGCCTGTGTGGACCTCCTACTTTGCTGTCATGAACACATGTTCATGGCTTGAACAACACGGATTTATACTTACACTTGTGTGGGGCAGGTATGGCAGATGCTTTCCCCGAGGGAAAGCCAAGTCTCCCAGAAGCTCTCAGGGAGAATCCCTTTCTCTAATTTCTCAGCTTCTGGAAGCTGCCTCATGATACCCAGTGAGTAGTAAATCCCACCATAGTTTCAAGAGTCATCTCTTAGAACTGGCATAAACTAATTATAGACACTATCCACAGCATAGCTTGTTGTGGATGTAAACAAGTTTTTGTTTTAATCCCAGGTGTGGGATGTGTGATGATTCAGATCGTCCGCAGCAGGAAACTATTTGCCTCATGCGGGCTCTGAAAGGAGCTCTTTTTGGCTGCAGAGAGATTAATCCTGAGGAGTCTGGAAAGAGAATAAATGCCAGATCCCAGAGAGTGTTGGAGAGTTCCAAGAGAGAACAAGGCTGCTGCTGCTTCCTCCCTGCGGCTTCTGTTGCTGTGGATGCAGTGAGACTAGAAGTTGGGGATCTCCTGAGTCAAGGACTGGACTGAGTCCAAGGAACCCGGGGACTCTAACAGAAATCAGCTAATAGAACGACACCCCCTCTCTCACTAACCTTTTCCATCTCCTACCTGGTGTTGGGTGTTGGAAGGGATTGGGGTGGAGTAGGGAGAAAAAGATATTGAAAATGTAAAGGAAAGACTTTTTAAAAAGTATGCCAACAAAAGCTGGACCATTTACATGAATAAAGAGTTAAATCAGCCCGGACAGTCTGAACTTAAAAGTAAAAATGGCATCCTATGTTTCTCTAGCTGGTGTGGATCACCCCCTTGAACCTACTTAAATAAAATTAAGTAAAAATTAAAATATTTTAATGTTTTTAATTTAAAAGTAAAAAATTAAAATAAAGTAAGACCTGCTGAAAATAAAATTAAGATCTGCTGTATATCCAAACCATCCAGAGATGACAGTCAACCTTCAGAAGGATAAGGAAGACACACCTCTTCCAACTGTTCTATGTAGTATTGAAACTACATGACTAGGAGCTAAAGATGTGGCTCAGAGGTTAAGAGCATGGCTGCTCTCCCAAAGGTTCTGAGTTCAGTTCCCAGCAACCACATGGTGGCTCACAACCATCTACAATGAGGTTTAGTGCCCTTTTCTGTCATGCAGACATACATGCAGGCAGAACATTGTATCCATAATAAACAAATAAATCTTTTCATATTTTTATTAATTACAGTTTATTCACTTTGTAGCCCAGCTGTAGCCCCCTCCTTCATTCCCTCCCAATCCCACCCTCCCTCCCTCTTCTTCTCCTATGTCCCTCCCCCAGTCCACTGTTAGGAGAGGCCTCCTCCCCTTCCCTCTGACCCTAGCCTATCAGGTCCCTTTGGGACTGGCTGCAATATCTTCCTCTGTGGACTGGTAAGGCTGTTCCCCCGTCAGGTGGAGGTAATCAAAGAGCCAGCCACTGAGCTCATGTCAGAGACAGCCCCTGTTCCCATTACTAGGGAACCCTCTTGGATACTAAGCTGCCATGGGCTACATCTGTGCAGGGGTTCTAGGTTATCTCTATGCACAGTCCTTGGTTGGAGTATTGGAGTATCAGTCTCACAAAAGACCCCTGTGACCAGATTTTTTTGCTATTGTTGCTCTCCTTATGGAGCTCCTGTCCCCACTAGGTCTTTCTATCTCCCCCTTCTTTCATAAGATTCCCGGCACGCTACCCAAAGTTTGGCTATGAGTCTCAGCATATGTTTTGATACCCTGCAGGGGAGAGTCTTTCAGAGGTCCTCAGTGGTAGGCTCCTGTCCTGTTCCCTGTTTTCTCCCTCTTCTGATGTTCATTCTGTTTGCCTTTCTGAATGAAGATTGAGCATCTTACCCAGGGTCCTCCTTCTTGCTTAGCTTCTTTAGGTGTACAGATTTTAGTATGATTATCCTATATTATAGGTCTAACATCCACTTATAAGTGAGTATATACCATGTGTGTCTTTCTGCTTCTGGGATACCTCACCCAGGATGATCTTTTCTAGATCCCACCATTTGCCTGCAAATTTCATGATTTTCTTGTTTTTGATTGCTGAGTAGTATTTCCATTGTATAAATGTACCACAATTTCTGTATCCATTCCTCAACTGAAGGACATCTGGGTTCTTTCCAGCTTCTGGCTATTACAAACAAATCTAAAAAAAAAAAAAAAGTCCAACATTTACCCCAGAGAAGCACTAAAGATGACAGGTTCACTATTCTTCATAGTCTGTGACTTTTACACTGTACTATAATCAAAGTGACTTGAAAGCAAATATGGACGTGCACACATACACATAGCTCTGAATAAGATGCCTCCATCAAATGCCTCCCCTCAGAGCTCAGGGAACCCAGAAGAAGAGGAAGCAGAAGGAATGGGGGAGACAGAGGGGATGGAGGGCACCAGAACAAGGCCCTCTGAAGCAAATGAGCAAAGCTCATATCAACACACACAGACTGAAGCAGCAATCACAGGGCTTACAGCAATCTGCACCAGGTTCTTTGCATATGTACTATGATTTCCAGTTTAGTACTTTATGGGACCCTTGAATGTAAATGAGTGGGTGCTGATTCTCATGACTTCTCTTGAGGCTCATTTATTTTTTCTGTTGGTGTGGCTTGTCCAACTTTGATTAGATGGTTTTCATTTTATCTTGTTATAATTTTATTGTGGAAAGGCAGGAAGAAAGGAAAGAAAGAAAGAAGGGAAGGAAGGAAGGAAAGAAAGAAATAAAGGGCAGCAGAAGCACCACAGGTTGACCAGCTCTGTTGCCATCCCAGCCCAGATCCAACACTTTGAGTTGGTCCACCAACATCTACTCCATCTTCAAGCTGCTGGAGCACGTGGAGCAGAGGTCCTGCAGAACCAGATGGCATCACTGAATAGGGCCAGTCCTAAGTCTGCTGGCTGGAGCGAGCTACTGCTGCTGCTTGCCCTGCTGGGAGACAGGGGTGGGAGGCAGAGTGTGGCTAGTGGTGCTGTCTGCCAGCTACGAGCACAAAGGTAAAGCCCAGTGAGCCTCAGGGAGGCTGGCATCAAGGGTAGGGAGGTGTGCAGCAGCCTGGAACTTACACAGAACTGCCTCCAGGTGCCCTGCCTAGCTGCAAGATCACCCTGACTCTGGGCAACAGAATCCCAGTGACGGTCCAGTATTTGTGTTGCATCAGAAGCCAAAAAATCTGAGCCAGACCAACAACTCATTGCAATGAATATTTACATGTTTAGTTTTAGTCTCAGTGATCTGTCAATTCACCAATCCAGAGGTGTGTTGAAGTCTCCTATTATTAATGTGTGGGGTTCAATGTGTGATTGAAGCTTTAGTAATGTTTCTTTTACAAATGTGGGTGCCCTTGCATTTGAAGCATGTATGTTCAGAACTGAGATATCATCTTGGTTGATTTTTCTTTTGATGAGTATGAATTGCCCTTCCCCACCTTTTTTGATTAATTTTTATTGAAATTCTATTTTATTAGACAGTAGAATAGCTACTCCTACTTGTTTCTTATGTCCATTTGCTTGGAAAACCTTTTTTCCAGCCCTTTATTCTGAGGTAATGTCTACCATCATTGCTGAGGTGTGTTTCTTGTATGCAAGAGAATTATGGGTCCTGTTCATGCATCCATTCTGTTAGCCTGGGTCTTTTTATTGGGGAGTTGAGGTCATTGATGCTTAGAGATATTAGTGACCAGGTGCTGCTACTTACTGGTGTTTTGATGTTGGTGGTGGTAGAGTTTGTGTTCATGATCCCTTTCTTTTGGTTTTGCAGCTGTGGGGTTATTTGTTTCCTGTGCTTTCCTGGGTGTAGTTACTCTCCTTGGGTTGGAATTTTCCTTCTAATGTCTTCTGCATGGCTGAGTTTGTGCCTAGGTACTGATTAAACTTGGTTTTGTCATGGAATATCTTGCTTTCTCCATCTACACTGATTGGAAATTTTGCTGGGTATAGTAGTCAAGACATCTGTGCTCTCTTAGTGTCTCCATGACCTCTGACCAGGCTATTCTGGCTTTCAAAGTCTCTGTTGAGAAGTCAGGTGTAATTCTGATAGGTCTGCCTTTACATGTGACTGGCTCAGCTTGAGACTCATGCCATGAGTGTGTTTACTCCTGACACTGCCTGGAGCTCCAGGAATCAGAGTCTGGATAGCACAGACACCTGCAAAAAATGTCAATGAAATTATTCTTACGATAGATATTCTGTTATACTTGTAGATAGGTCCCCACTTGAGCCTTCCTTGCTTCTCATCATTGTCATCAGAGAGGGTTCATCCAGCAGCTGATGGAAACAGGTGCAGATTCCCACAGCCAAACATTAGGTGGAGCTCGGGGAATCCTGCAAAAGACAGGAGGAAGGATTGTAGGAGCTGGAGGCGACAAGGGACACCACCAGGAAACCCTCAGAATCAACTAACTTGGGCTCATAGGAACTCACAGAGACGAAACTGACAATGAAGGAGCCTGCAAGGGTCTGATTTAAGTCCTCTACGTCCTTGTTACGGTTGTGTAATTCAGTCTTCCTGTAGAACTCCTGGCAGAGGGAGTGTGGACTGTCTCTGACTCTTTTGCTTGCTTTTGGGAGCTTTTTTTCTTGCCCGGGGACTCCTCATACAGCCTTAACGTGAGGGGAAGTGCCTAGTCTTATGGCAACTTGTGATACCATGTTTGATTGATATACCTGGGAAACTTACTCTTTTCTGAAGGAAAATGAAAGAAAAGTGGATGGATGGGGAGGGGGCACTGGGAGGAGGAGAGATATAGGGAAAGCTGTGATGTAAAATATGTGGGGGGAGAAAAAAAACTTGGGTTCATAAACTTGTGTGCTAGTAATTCGAGTCACAGAGGACGACCAAAGAAAAACACTTGAGATGCGATGAAACTTTGAAGGAACAGGGGTATCAACCTCAAGGCAATGAACCCCACCCAACCTTTCAGAAGCATACTTATTGACTGTTACACAAACGCTATTTTTAGAGTGAACCAAGTTCCTCAGACATAGCTGCTGATCTGACCTATGTTTCTTGGAAGGACATGTCACCTCTGCAATCTCCAGTCTTTACCGTGCACTCTTCGAAGTACTCAATAGTGTAGGACTTCCTGTTTTACCAAGAGTGCTTTGTGACTAAGACCATGCAAAGGCCATAACACTCCTTCAGAAAAACAACTCTATAAACCACAAGCAACAATCACTATTTCTTACAACAATTTCTTCAAAGCCTAAGGACATTTAAAACCAATCACTTCATTCTGATGTTTATATAAGATACAATGACTCTACTAAATTTCCCATTAAAGTGGTGTAACTGCTCAGGGTTCATCTGGATGCTCTAAACACTCCAAGCCAGGTACAAATTTTTTGCCCCCCAAATTTACACTGAAGTTTACACACAAGTACTCAACTAAGCAAAAAATTTATTCAATCCCAAAAATAAGTATTTTTCAAGAGTTACCAACAGCTCACTATATTTTTTTCACAATGAACTATTTCATTCAGCTTTTACTCTGTATCAAAATTTACCAGTTCCTAATTGGATCCCAGCATCACCGTGGCTACAACTAATGCATCTGAAAGTGGTTTCCATTTCCCCAATGTTCCTGGTACAACAATACTGGTCTGCTGCATCTTTCCAGATCTTTTCCCCAACTCCACTCTTGGCCTGATTGTTTGCATTCGGGCCCTGTGGTTACAAGTGAATGTGAATTTAGCTTTCTTGTTTGTATGACTGATTGCACAAAACCTTCATGGAGCAGATTTGGAACCTGTCATTGCCTCAACAGTTTGGTTACCAGGGGCAATAAATTTACAATTTGTCTGAGTTCAATGGCTGGAAATCCATACAACTGAATAGAAACTATCATGACTGATACACTCTGGCCTGTCTGAATGAGTTGCACCTCAGTCATACTTCCTGATATCTTCCAGGAAAATAAATCACTCTTTCAGTTGATGAATTTGTGGTTCATTCTATTAATTTTGCTACATTTATTTGCTCTCTTAGTTGCAGTGTCTTGTTGGTACTTTGAGTTTGACATTATTGCATTTTTAGTAAGTAATTTCCTTGAGGAAGCTCAGGGTTTAGCTTATATGATCGAGTTGCGTTAGAGATAAAATCATGGATATCAGTGTACCTACTCAAGAGTGGGTCATAGGAGAAAACAACAAAAATGAGAAACTATTTTGGTGTGGGAAGGAATGTCACAACCTGGGAACTTGCAGAATTGGTGATGTAAAAAGATGCTTTAAAAACACAAATATTGGGCTGGAGAAATGGCTCAGTGGTTAAGAGCACTGCCTGCTCTTCCAAAGGACCCAGGTTTAATTCCCAGCACCCATATGGCAGCTCACAGCTGTCTGTAACTTCAGTTCCAGGGATTCTAATACCTTTGTACCAATGCACAGAAAATAAAATTAAATAAATTGTTTTTAAAAAAAAAAACACAAATATTGAAGGTTTTATAATATCTGAAAAAAATTCAGTTTTCAAAAATCTGAATAATCCTGAGTGAATGGAAGAAGAGATTCCTGAGTAAACGATTTTATTGTACTTTTGTTATATTTTCAGTCTTTCAACGGCCTTATTGTAGCAGGCCTTGAGAATTGCCAGTGCCGTCACTATGATCTGGATACTGCTGGCAAAGCAAGGATCTGTGGAAGCTGTGGTTTGTGCTGTTCACATCCCACAGGGAAACACAGACGGCCCTGATCATGACTACCCGTGAACACACTCCAGATGTGGAGGAGAGGTTATCAAGTCTCAGCTGAACTAAAGAGCCATGCTGCGCGTTAAGTTGCATAAATCTCATAGCGCGCCGGGAAAGGGGTAGCCTTTTACAGTTTCCCTCTTTCACAGTCTCTGCAAACGTAGCTCTCTTACGCGTAGGTGTTGCCAAGTTTCTACTGATCATTGTTCAGGGCAGCAAAGTTACGCTGAAAGAGGCCTATATAGCGTACTACAATTTAAAGGGTTAAAAGCACTTCAGAATCACGTTGTAAAACCTGATATAGTATAAGCACCTCATGCAAGAAACTTCTTTATGTACACTGCACATTTTAACAAATTTAAAAGGTGGAGCCAAAGCAACAGTGTTAGGAACAAAAGAAGTTAATTTAAAAACCAAAAGAATGAAAAATTGTAAAACGACAGTCTCCTGCTTCACCTCTCTTCGCTTAGCATCCCTTCCCCTACAAACAAACACCTTTCGCCAGTTCTACACTCAATTCTTTTAAATATATGGTAATCTTGTTTCTCCTCCATGGATTTATGTGCATCTCTCATGCAAAGGTTTTCTTCTATACCCTTACTCTCTTTCATCTCACCAGTCCAGGAAATATGTGTATTGACGATATTATGCTACAGATATAAACACAAGGAAGTTGATAAACATTTTAATCAGGTCCTCACACACATTATAATTCATTCGTGCTGTTCTCCTGCAAAGGCCCTACACATGTGTTGTTTCCCATATATACAATTTGGTAAGAAATATCTATGTCTCTGAAAACTCTTGTTTACAAAGAGAAACTTTATTTTTAACCTTTGCTGACATGAATCCATAATCCAAATGAAACAAATTATTCATTGTTTCCCACAGAGAATAGTTTAATTTGCCTTTTGCCTTTTTTCCTTTTTTCTCAGTAACATTATTTGTTTGTTTGTTCGTTTGTTTACTTTGATTTTCTGAGACAAGGTCTCTACATAGCCCTGGCTGTACTGTCCTATGTCTCACTACACAGACCAGTGTCTTAGTTAGGGTTGCTGCTACTGTGAAGAGACACCATGATCACAATAATTCCTACAAAGGAAAACGTTTCACTAGGACTGGCTTACAGTTCAGAGAGCACTATCAACATGGCAAGAAGCACGACAGTACACAGGCAGACACGGTTTAGAAAAGGAGCCAAGAGTGCTCCGCCCGCAACAGCAGGCAGCAGGAACAGAGAGAGGAGGGGCATTGTAAACCTCAAACTCCACACCCACTGACACACTTGCTCCAACAAAACTACACCTACTTTAATAGGCCATACTTCCTAATAGTGCCGCTCCCAATGGGCCTATGTGGGTGGGGACATTTTCTTTTTTTTTTTTTTAATTTTTATTATTTTAATATTAGTTACAGTTTGCTAACTTTGTATCCCTGCTGTATCCCACTCCCTCTTTCCCTCCCAACCCCACCCTCCATCCCTCATCCCCTCCCTGCCTCTTTCCAAGTCCACTAAAAGGGGAGGACCTCCTCCCCTTCCATCTGATACTGGTTTATCAGGTGTCTTCAGGACTGGCTGCAAAGTCCTCCTCTGTGGCCTAACAGGGCTGCTCCTCCCTGGGGGAGGAGGGAGTCAAAGAGCCTGCCATCGAGTTCATGTCAGAAACAGTCCCTGTTCCCCTTATTAGGGTACCCACTTGAATACTGAGCTACCAAGGACTACATCTGAGCAGGGCCTCTAGGTTGCATCCATACATGGTCCTTGTTTGGAGAAAGTTTCATAAAAGACCCCTGTGCCCAGATACATTTGGTCCTTGTGGAACTCCTGTCCTCTCCAGGTCATATTAACCCCCCCCCCTTTTTTTTTTTTTTTTTTTTTGATTCCCTGCACTCTGCCGAAGGTTTGGTTATGAGTCTTAATATCTGCTTTGATACACTGCTAGGTAGAGTCTTTCAGAGGCCCTCTGCGGTAGGCTCCTGTCCCGTTACTTGTTTCATTGAAACCACCACAACCAGGCTGGCCTCAAACTCAGAGAGATCTGCCTGCCTCTGCCTCCTGATTGCTGGGCTTAAGGGTGTGCATTACCATCTCCGGTCTTCTGGCATTTCTTATTAACACCTCTCAGGACATTGAGCAGATTTCAAAATGAACTCTGTATCCACAAAGCTAGTTGTTTTGTTGTTGTTGTTATTTTTTAAATTCTGTTCCATTTATTAGAGGATCTGAGAGTGGTGATTGATGCCTATGATCTTCAGCTAACGCTGGAGAATCGCCCTCAGAGGAAGGCCAGCCTGGGCTAAGTTCATACTGAGTTCTAGGCCAGCCTGAACTACAGGAAAAAAAATTATCTCAAAAAATTAATTAAAATTTACTACAGGAAATACAGCATAAATTTTAGGGAGCAGCAATTTAAATCCCATTTGCATTTTGCTTTCTTTAGTCATATAGGATTTTTTGAGGAATCTTCTTGTCAATGGAAACTTTGAATGAAATTTAAAAAGTGACATGTAAAATGAGTATACAGCAGATCAGCTTCCCCCAGCAGGCAACATGACCATTTCCCATCCTTTCCCAGGGATCAGCGCCCCCCCCCCCCGCCCGCCACCTTCCCAATAGGAGATACCCTCATCCCAACCTTCCCCAGCAGGAGACAGCATATCTGTTCTCTCCTATAGGCCTGTGTTAGCCATCTTGAACACTGCACTTTCCGACTCTTACTCCAGACACAGCAGACTTCTTAACAGCTGATCACAGTTGCCTGCACTGCTGATAAGCTTTTAAAATTCCACAGAAGCACATTAGTGTCTTTTGTATTTCTTCAGTGAATTAGAACAAGATTCCACCAGAGTTCCCATTTTTAGACAGTTACAAAGGAGTCACCAAATGATAAGGAAAAAAAATCTTAGAGAATTCATCTTTAAATTGCCATCAAATGAGAGAAAAGCGAAAGGGAGGGGTTCATTCCATTTCATGCAGCAATAATCTCTTTCATAATATAAAATAAAACACCAGTTAAGCATGTTGATGATACCAGCATTTAAGAGACAGAGGCAGGTGAATCTCTGTGACATTAAGGCCAGCCTGGTTTACATGGTGAGTTCAAGGATAGCCAGAGATGTATAATTAGACATGGTCTCAAGAAAATAAAAATTAAATGAGTAAGTAAACACTGAGTGCAGATATTAGCCAATGAAAAGCAGAAAAGCAATGTCTGCTAAAGACTTCTCACAAAAGTAACTATTTTCAGTTGACAATATTTAATGTTGTAAGAAACAAGTAAATTTGGGGTTTGACACTTAAATGAGCCTGCTTCCTTGAAGGACTTGAAATCATTTAAAACAAGACATTATAATGAAGTGATCTATCAAAAGAATTTCTTTCTATCAATGGAATTAAAATTAAAAAAATAAAACTGGTATTTAAAATTTTTAAGAAAACAAGTCTTCCTGCAGAAATGCTGGGAGGCCAGGCTCTGCCCCATAATAGCTGTTAGGGTTGCTATACAGAATGTCCCCTCCATCAGCTGTGTTTTGAATCTTGATCTCTGGCTCTCCTGGCGCTATTTTGAAGGCTGGCTGGTCTTTAGGAGGTGAGAGCTGGCTGTTGGAAGTATACCACTAGAGACAGGTCTTTCAAGATTACACATGCTCTGGTTCCTGTCTAGTTCTCTCTTCTTCCTGTTGCACAGTATGTGAACAAGCCTCCTCAGCCCCTGCCTACTACCATGAGCTCCATCTTCTCTGTTGCGATGCTGGTGTGTGCCCTCTGAAACTATGAGAAAATCAAATCCTCGCTTCAGTTGTTTCTGTAAGGTATTTTGTCACAATGAGAAAGAAATTATTAATATGCTACAGGGCACAGTCCCGGCGAACCTTGACAAGGGCTACATAACTCCACAGACAAGATTTAGTCCATTAGGAGAATCAGGGCCTTGCACAAAATGAAATGACAGTCCCTCCTTTCGTGACACTATCAACTGCCCTGTATAAAGAATTCCTCGGAATACTTGGAAAGACCAAGAGCCAGAGTTCTTGAGGAGAGTAGAGCCCTGCTAAGCTGGAAAAGTGGAACAAAACAGTTTGTGCTGAATCTTTAAAATGGTTTCTGTTTGGTTTTTTGAGACAGGGATTCTCTGTGTAACCCTGGTTTTCCTGGGCTCACTTTGTAGAGCAAGCTGGCCTCTGCCTCCCCCGAATTCTAGGAACATAAGCATGTGTCACCACACCCAATAATCAAGAGACTCTTATGTGGAAGCTTTAAAGGAAAAAACCCTACAGATTTCTACATTGAAATAGATCTATTTTAACCCTTTGTTTCAAGTACCACAGGACAGCCTAGATAGAGGATTGTTTCTTCTGTGCTGGACATGAACCTTGCCATCTTAAAGAAAAAGCAGCTATGGGGACCTCGTGAGAACTTAACAAGATTGAGACCGCTAACATTGCCTGGAAAGAGGTGGAACTGGACCAGGAGACACGGTTAGACCTTCATGAGATCCTCACGAAAGCCCTCCCATCCCCAAGTTTCTATAAGAGGTGGACAACTGCCTGGAATGGGATGCTTTAGTTGTACACTTTACTCTAGGTGAGAATCTGCCACGGCATCACTGCTGGTGGGTTGCTTAAAAGACTTCCTGCTAGTATAGCTGCTTATGATTCCTGCAGGTTTCTATAATCAGCCCCAGTAAACTCACCGGTTCACTAAGCGGAAGGTGTACAGAATTCTTCCTTGGGTCTGCTGATGCCCTCTCAATCTGAGGTACATAGACTCTTTTTTTTTTTTAATTTTATTTACTTACTTACTTTTATTTACTTTACATTCCAAGATGTCACCGCCCTCCTCTCCTTCTAGTCCTTCTTTTCCCCTTCTCTTCTCTCCCCCCCCCCCCCCCCCTCCTGACCCTCCTCTCCCCCTCCCCTCCCCCCCCCCCCCCCCAGAAAAGAGGAACCCGCTACACCCATGTCAACCTTCTCCAACACATCAAGTCACATCAGGACTGAGCCTATCTTCAACCCCTGAGGCCCTGCCACAGGGAAGTCATACAAAAGCAGTCAACAGAGTCCATGTTAGATACAGCCCTCCAGTCACTTGCCAAGAGCCCATATGAAGACCAAGCTGCCCAGAGGCTACATGCGTGCAGGGGCCCTACGTCCAGACCATGCATGCTCCTCAGTTGATGCCTCAGTCTCTGAAAAACCCCATGAGACTGGGTTACTCTGTTGGTCTTCTTGTGAGGTTCCTGTCCCCTCCAGATCCTTCCATCTTTTCCCCAGCACTTTCACAGGACCCCCAAAGTTCCACCCCATGCTTAGCTGCAAGTCCTAGCATCTGTCTAGTTCCACTGCTGGCTGGAGCCTCCCGAAAGACCGTCAAATTAGGCTCCTGTCTCAAGCATAACAGAGTATCATTATTAGTGTCAGGGGATCTCTACCGTGGGGAGGTCTCAGGTTAAGCCAGTTATTGGTTGGACTTTCCGTCCCTCTATCTTTGTTCCTTCATTATCCCAGCACTTCTTGTAGGCAAGTAATTTTTAGATCACAGATTTTGTCAGTGGGTTGTTGATCCCCCCCTCCTACTAGTCCTGCCTGGCAAGGAGGTGGTCACTTCAGTCTTCATGTCCCCCCTGTTAGGAGTCTCAGATTGAGTCACACCCATGTCCTCCCAGGAGCCTACCCTGTGGCAGGCCTCCAGCTTGACAAAGAGCTGCCCCCCCCCACCGAGTTTCCCTTCTTGTTCCCAGCCCTCTCACCTCCTACCCCTGTTCTTCCCACATCTGATTCCCACCCTCATCTCCCTCCCCATTCCATCACCTGCCCAGTTCCCTCTCTTCATCCACTTCTGCTGTCTATTTTATTTTCCCTTCCGACATTCCAGCACCCTCCCGTGGGCCCTCCTTGTTACCTAGCTTCGTTGGGTCTGTCGATTGTAGTACGGTTATCCTGTACTTATAGGTCTAGTATCCACTCATATGTGAGACACAGCATGTGCTTCTTTCTGGGCCTGGGTTTTCTCACTTAGGATGATCTTTTCTAGTTCTATCCATTTGTCTGTAAATTTCATGATTTCTTTGTTTTTAATAGCTGAATAATATTCCACTGTGTAAATATACCACAGTATCTGTATTCATTCTTCAGCCGAGGGACATCTAAGTTGTTTCCAGTTCCTGGCTCTTATGAATAAAACCACTATGAACATAGCTGAGCAAATGACCTTGCTGTATGGTGGAGCATCTTTTAGGTGAATGCCCAGAAGTGGTATAGCTGGGTTTTGGGGTAGAACTATTCCCAATTTTCTGAGAAAGTGCCAAGTTGATTTCCAGAGAGGTTGTACAAGTTTGCATTTCCACCAGCAATGAGGAGTATTCCCCTTTCTCCAAGTCCTTGCCAGCATGTGTTGTCAATTGAGTTTTTTGATCTTAGCCATTCTGACTGGTGTGAGACAAAATTTTAGAGTTGTTTTGATTTGCATTTCTCTAATGGCTAAGGACATTGAGCATTTCTTTAAGTGCTTCCCAGCCATACAAGATTCCTCTGTTGTGAATTCTCAATTTAGATCTCTACCCCATTTTTTTCTTTTTAATTATACTTTATTTACTTTGTATCCCCCCTCTAGTTCCCTCCCTCCTCCCCTCCCAGCCCCTCCCTTCCTTCCCCTTCTCCACACACTCCCCTCCCCAAGTCCACTGGTAGGGGAGGTTTCTTTTTCTTCCTTCTGATCCTAGTCTGTTAGGTCTCATCAGGAGTGGCTGCATTGTCTTCCTCTGTGGCCTGGTAAGGCTGCTCCCCCCTCAGGGGGAGGTGATCAAAGAGCAGGCCAATCAGTTCATGTCAGAGGCAGTCCCTGTTCCCATTACTATGGAACCCACTTGGACACTGAACTGCCATGAGCTACATCTGTGCAGGGGTTCTAGGTTATCTCCATGCATGGTACTTGGTTGGAGTATGAGTCTCAGGAAAGACCCCTGTGCTCAAATTTTTTGGTTCTGTTGCTCTCCTTATGGACCTCCAGAGCTGGAGAGGACAGGAGCTCTGCCCCATTTTTAATTGGATTATTTGATATGTTGATGTTTAATTTCTTAAGTTCTTTTTATATTTCAGATATTAGCCCTTTATCTGATATAGGGTTGGTGAAATTTTTTCCCCAATCTATAGCCTACCATATTATTCTATTGATGGTTTTCTTTGACTTGAAGAAGTTTCACGGTTTAATGAGATCCTGGTGTTTTGATGTTGGTGGTGGTAGAGTTTGTGTTCATGATCCCTTTCTTTTGGTTTTGCAGCTGTGGAGTTGTTTCCTGTGTTTTCCTGGGTGTAGTTACTCTCCTTGGGTTGGAGTTTTCCTTCTAGCGTCTTCTGCATGGCTGGGGTTGTGCCTAGGTACTGATTAAACTTGGTTTTGTCATGGAATATCTTGCTTTCTCCATCTACACTGATAGGAAACTTTGCTGGGTATAGTAGTCTAGATTGACATCTGTGCTCATCATGTGTGTCTGCATGACCTCTGACCAGGCTCTTCTGGCTTTCAAAGTCTCTGTTGAGAAGTCAGGTGTAATTCTGATAGGTCTGCCTTTATATGTGACTTTGCCTTTTTCCTGTGCAGCTTTTAATATTCTTTCTTTGTTCTGTACATTTAACGTTTTGATTAATATGTGACAGGAGGATTTTCTTTTCTGGTCTAATCTATTTGGTGTTCTGTAGACTTCTTGTCTGTTTATAGGCATTTCTTTCTTTAAGTTGGGGAAGTTTTCTTCTATGATTCTGTTGAAAATATTTTCTGGGCCTTGGAATTTGGAGTCTTCTTCTTCTTTTATTCTTACTATTCTTAGGTTTGGTCTTTTCATATTGTCCCAGATTTCTCGGATGTTTGTGTCAGGAACTTCTTTATTTAACATTTTTTTGACTGATGTATCAATTTCTTCAGTTGTATCTTCTACACCTGAGAGTCTCTCTTCCATCTCTTAATTTCTGTTATTGATGCTCATGTCTGTAGTTCCTGTTCTCTTCCCTCTATTTTCCATCTTCGGGATTACCTCGGATTATGTTTCTTAATTGCTTCTATTTCCAGTTTTGGGTCCTGGACAGTTTTATTTATTTCTTCTCCCATTAGGTTGTATGTTCTTGTTTTTCTCTAAGGGATTTACTCAGTTCCTTCTCCTGTTTGATTGTATTTCCTGCAGTTCTTTAAGGAATTTATTTTCTACTTTTAAGGCCTTTATCATTTTCATAACCTCAGACTTAAGATCATTTTCTTGTGCTTCCAGTGTGATAGGATCCTCAGTGCTTGTTATAGAAGGGTAGCCTGGTTTGGGTGGTGTCATATGACCCTGGGTTTTATTGCTGGTGTTCTTGCACTGACCTCTACCATTTGGTTGACTCTGTTATTAGCAGGCCTGGTGAACTCTGATGGTAATAGGTCTCTGGAGTTGTAGGTAGAGCTTGTGGTCCCAGATTGCCTCAGTTCTCTGGTTTTTCTGCTGCTCCCTGTTCTCTGCTGGTCTTGGGGGGCCACAGATTGGCAGGGGAACCCAGGAAATGTCTCAGGCCAGGGAACTTATGTTCCCTGATCTGTGCTGGCCTCAGGGGCCACAGATCAAAGATTGGTGTGGGTCCCGGTAGACGGCACAGGACGGGGAACTGGGGTGTGGGTCTCGCAGAGGAAGTGAAGCTCGGGGCCCTGGGCAGACCTAGCCACTGTTGCTGGCAGGCCAGGGCAGGCCAGTAAATGGAGAAGGTAGAGTGGGAGCTCCTACCTGCTGCTCCATGATCTGTGCTGGTCTCCTAGACAATTTTTTAATGTCTCTCCAGGGTAAGTCATACAGTAAAAACCAATATAATCTAATGTGCTGACCAGATATTTATATGTTGAAAGAAAAAAATTAACACCCTGCCCCATCCCATCCTCAGAGTTTCCTGAACCACCCCCCCATGGCAAAATGACTTTTTACAATGATGATGAATTTGAGCTTTTCAGATTGCTTCATGGGGATTATTTGGACATATTACAAGGACAGTTCATAGAAAAGGTACCCCTAATTCATCACAAATTTGAAGAGGAGAAGAAAACATGGTAGCCTCTTACCAAAACATTATATAACAATGAAGAAGAAAAGTTTAACATGCAGGTCATCTGGCTCATCCAGCCAGTTGTGCAGATGGGTGACACACGGGATGATTCCTAAGTACATTTCTTTAATGAAGAAATGAAGGCCACTTCATGGTGAGTTTCTCTTGGTACCCACTCCATCACTGACATGTCTCTGAGTACCCCTGAATGCTCTAGCCAAAGGACTGTCACTGTATATATCAGACCTTCTCTTCTAGAGACAATGTACGGATTGGCAGTCACATCCCTAGTACAAGGATCATTAACACATTTTAATTAAGAGTCTAACTATACTAAACTATTACCCACTGTGGAGATCAAATCAAATGTTGTCAGTGTCCGTTCTTTAATAACATACAAGTATTTTTTTAAAAAAAACTCAGAGTCCCTAAGCTAGAATTTCAATAAACACAGTCCTTAGCCTTTGACTATAAAGTCATCTCTGCAAGATTTTTCTTACTTCTTCATGAGCTGATTACAACCTCCCTAAAAGTGGTAGGCTCAAATGGACATAAATAGAACAAGACTATTAAGTACAATTAAAAAAAGAGTTAGCCTGTGTAATATTAAAATGTATACTAAAGAGATTGCCCCAGCAACCTGAAAAAGGTGTAGTCTCAGGCATTAGTTACTCAGGGGTTCAGGAAGGCTTCAGGTAAGGGTATTCCTTCTTCTCTGAATTGATTCATTCAGTGCATCCTGGGG
Organism: Psammomys obesus; assembly: GCF_907164565.1. Classification (NCBI taxonomy): domain Eukaryota; kingdom Metazoa; phylum Chordata; class Mammalia; order Rodentia; family Muridae; genus Psammomys; species Psammomys obesus. The sequence continues at coordinate 109,823 of NW_026589732.1, forward strand.
GAAAGGACGCACAGGAAGAGGTTTAGCTTCAGATGGTGCAGGCTTGATGAGCAGAGGACTAAGCAGAGTGGCAACATAGAGGCACATCCACATTTACCCAAAGTGCCAGACTTTGGTGATTCCTGCTTTGGGCTGATGTGAGAGGCATAAGAACAGTGGGGTTCAGAGCGAGCTCTGGGCTGGTGGGATCAGCATCACCTTTTCTCCTGTTAGTTGTAGAACATTCTGTAACTAAGTAGCCTGGCCGCTGCTCTGCATAGACATTGGCGCCATCCCCTAAACCTGATTCTCGTAGGGTAGCTTCTCTGACATCACTGAAGCACACAGAGCTACTCGGCCCTGCCTTGGCTGGTGGCTGTCACCTGTCAGAGGGTTTCAGACAGCAGGAGATGCTGACTGAGCAATTCACTGTCCAGAAGCAAAGTGCCTGATATAAGATGGATCTCAGGTTTACAGACACTGCAGCCCATTGCCACGTTCCATGTCACTGCAACTGGCTCCTGTCTGCTCTGCGGGGTGCCTCTGTCCTTACCCTTGGCTGCCTGGATGGCAAGAAATGCTTGCTGGAAGGTGGTTTCCAGGAGCTGCTGTCCTCAGCTCACCCCACAGCTCTGTCCTGCTTGGCTGATACAGGGAGCGTCTCAGCCTAGTAACTAGGCAACAAACACCAGGCTCACTCAGCAAACCTAGTCACTAACATATCAGATGACGTTTTAAAGTTCAGCCCTAACCCAACTGGCCTGAGGTTACTGTACACAACCATCTCCCAGCTTCACCCCATTCTCAGAGCCTCTGCAGACGAAAGTTTTCTTTTATTTCATTGAATAAGATCTAAGGCTGCAATTGAGATCATCATATGCCTTCAAATCGATTATTCCAGTAAGTGTCCAATATTCCTTGCAAACAGAAATTGTTTTCTATTTAGACCCTATGCTGGATCTATACATCTTTGTCAAATACATGCTCATATGTCTGGGGGGTCATCTTTCCAGGTATATCTTGAGTACCCCATTTAAAATAATTTGTTCTCAGGAGACAAGCAGACATAATACTCTTCGTTTAACTGGTAGCCCATTAATAGGAAAGCAATTCAAATTCAGATTTTCCTTAGTTGGAGTATCAGTCTCAGAAAGGACCCCTGTGCCCAGATTTTTTGGTTCTGTTGCTCTCCTTGTGGAGCTACTCCAACCAAGGACCATCCATGGAAATAACCTAGAACCCCTGCACAGATGTAGCCCATGGCAGTTCAGTGTCCAAGTGGATTCCATGGTAATGGGAACAGGGACTGTCTCTGACATTAACTGATTGGCCTACTCTTTGATCACCTCCCTCTGAGGGGGGAGCAGCCTTACCAGGCCACAGAAGAAGACAATGCAGCCACTCCTGATGAGACCTGATAGACTAGGATCAGAGGGAAGGAGAGGAAGACCTCCCCAATCAGTGGAGTGGGGGAGGAGCATGAGTGGAGAAGGGGAAGGAGGGTGAGATTGGGAAGGGAGGAGGGAAGGAGTCACAGGTAGGATACAAAGTAAATAAACACAGTCCAGACATAAAGGCCTAATTCTTTAACTCTTTCCACATGGATTTTAATTATTTGAACATTATTCTATTCTCAAAGAGTCACATAATTTTTTTAAAAAAATATCTAGGCATATCCGTGCTTATTAGCAGGGCCTTAAACTTTAAAACAAGCCATGCCTGTTTATTTGAGGCTAAGAACCTAAATCTTTTTATGTACTTCCAACCCAAAGTTCTTATAACTATTTTCATTTCTATGAAACAAAAACAAACAGCAATATTAGGATTTTTTTTTTTGAGTCATCCTGGCTGTCCTGGAAGTTGTTTTGTAGACCAAGCTGGCCTCATCTCATAAAGATCCACCTGGCTCTGCCTCCTGAGTGCTGGGATTAAAGGTGTGCATGACCACAGCCCAGTTTAAGCTCAGGTATCTTTTATTCTTGCACTTTCCATCCATATATTTTATCTATGAGAGGAAAGTATTCTTGCCCGGAACCTCAGACCCACATCCTTGGTTGATTCAGTAGTTACACTAGAAGTCCAAACTTGCAAGCAGTGATGACAGCCCGCCTCTACCCCGGCATGGTGGGGACCACAGACATCCGGCCCTGACATACATCCTATATCTGCCTTTTCAAATTTATTCGCAAATTCCATCACAGTCAGTTTCCTGATTTCTAAAAATGTAATCTTTCAAGCCTACATTTAAGAGGACTAACAACATGGATGGATGTGTGCTACACATCTGTAGTCCTAGCACTCGTGAGGCTGAGGTAAAAAGATCTCAAGTTTAAGGCCTCAAGTTTAAGCTACATTTTCAAAAGAAATGAAATTAATAATACTCAGAGGTATCATCATTGAAAATTAGCATTTTGTAATGAGAATCTAGTTGAATGTTGCTGAAAGTTTGTGTAATTACGGAATTAGAGTGCTGAGCAGACACACTTAGGAACAAATTATCCTACAGATGCACCTACTGTGTGTGTGTGTGTGTGTAAAAATCGTTGCCTACAATAAGGCAAGTTTAGAGTTACTTTTTATTCTCACAGTGGTGTGTGTGTGTGTGTGTGTGTGTGTGTGTATGTGTGTGTGTGTGTGTGTGTGTGTGTGTGTGTGTGTGTGTGTGTTTTCTTTAAAGCAATATCTACTAAAAAACACCTTGACATGCTTAGGTCCTAATTCACTATGCACTCCTCCGATTTTTCTTCATAGCTTTGTACAACTTAATATTCAGGCTAGGGAAACTAGAAATTTCCTCCAGGTCAAACAGTTCCTTAAATCTATCTACAAATTTATTTTCTTTCTCCAGCCTGAATCTCATAACCCAGAGGATAGTGGTAGTGTCTCTGCAGAGATGGTCAAAGGTCATGAGAAGCTCCTCCAGGAAGGGATGGGCATAGACAACGTCCGCTGCCAGGATGTAGTCGAAGTTGTTAGAAGACCTGGGGAAGTTCCTGTCTAAGGCCACTCCCCAGGATAACTCTTTAACCTGAGGCAAATGCTTGCATTTCGTCTTGGTGTTTCTGGAAATATTATATTGCAGGTTTCCAAGTAATTCAGGTAAGTCTGTAGCAGTCACACGAGCACCTGTTTAAAAAAAAAAAATGGTTCATAGGAAAAGTGACCCTCTTGCAATGTCAGTCAGGTTTCAAGCCAATATGCACTCTGAGATTCTTCACAACTAGGCTCAAAGAAAAGGCATAGGACAGTGCTTTTCAGAATGGACACTAAATCACTTCTCTGCCCCTCTTAAAAAAACAAACAAACAAACAAAAAAACAAACAAAAACAACAGGATCTCATGATATGATACTTCTGTGTCCTGCTGACCCCCTGGGCTTTGTCTAGCTCATCACTGTTGTTCTCTATTTAGCTATTACAGGCTAGGAAAAAAAGAGCATCTCATGGCAATAATCCAAGGTCACTGATGAAGGCAGTACTTTCCAAAGAGTTGCAAGCCTCTGTATGCTTTGAAACTTGGTGAATGACATAGAGAAGCAACAAACTACCAACAATACACTGGCTAGTTTTCTATCCAGTGGGCAGGTCTCTGGGGACATTTTCTTGACTCATGATTAATGAGGGAAGGCCCAGCCCACTGCACATGGAGTCACCCCTGAGCAAGCTGAGGTGTCATGGAGACGGAAGAGGCCACCCTCTAACTAGACACAGCTCCTAGTGGAGGGAAGGGAGCACCAACCCGCCCACAAAAACTTCCACCCAGTATTTACCCTGCCTACAAAATGTGCAGAGTCAAAAACAGAGCAGAGATTGAGAGAATGTCTAACCAATGCCTGGCCCAACCTGAAACCCACTTCATGGGAGACAGCTAAACCCTGACACCATTAACGATACTCTGCTGTGCTTACAGATGGGAGCCTAGCACAGCTGTCCTCTGAGTGGCTCCACCCAGCACCTGATGGAAACAGATGCAAAGACCCACAACCAAACATTGGATGGAGCGCAGGGAGCCTTGTGGAAGAGTAGAGGGAAGGATAGAAGGACTCAGAGGGGATGAAGCTCCACAAGAACACCAACAGAGCCAACTAACCAGGACCCAGGGAGATACTGTGGAGACTGAAGCACCGGCCAAGGACCATGCATGGACTAGACATAGGCCGCCTACACAGATGTAGCCAATTGGCAGCTTGGTCCTCATATAGTTCCCTAGTAAGTGGATTGGGGGCTGACTCTGACACGGACTCTGTTGGATGCTTTTCAATCACTTTACCCTGGCAGGGCTACTTTGCCAGGCCATAGGGGAAGAGGGTGGTGCACTCAGTCCTGATGTGACTTGATATGCTGAGGTGAGGGAGGCTCCCCTTCTCTGAGGAGTAGGTAAGGGAGAAGGAGAAAAGAAGGAGTGAGGGTGGGATCAGGAGGAGAGGAGGGAGAGGGCTACAGACCAGGAGGCAAAATACATAAATAAAAATTAAAACATTTATCCAAGTGTGTGTCCTGGTACAGGAACTATTTCTGACATGAATTCAATGACTGGTTCCTTTCCATCCCCTGCTCTGAGGGAGGATCAGCCTTGCTAGGCCACAGAGGAGGACATGGCAGCTAGTCCTGAAGATACCTGATAAGCTAGGGCCAGATGGAAGGGGAGGAGGACCTCCCCTAGCAGTGGACTTGGAAAGGGACAGGGAGGAGATGAGGGAGGGAGGGTGGTATTGGGAGGGAATGAGAGAGGAGGCTATGCCTGGGATACAAAGTAAATAACCTGTGATTAATATTAAAAAATAAAAATTAAAAAAATTAAATCTATTCATCTCAGGTGAAAAAAAAAAGAAAGAGAGAAAGAAATAAAAGAAAACAGGCTGAGCAAGCTATGCCAACCAAAGCCAATAAATAGCACTCCTCCATGGCCTCTGCCTCAATTCTTGCCTCCAGTTTTCTGCCTTGGGTTCCTGGTCCTTGACTGACCTTAGGGTTGTAGATGAAATGAGCCCTTTTCTCCCTAAGTTGTTTTTGGTCCTGGTGTTTCTCATGGCAACAGAAACCTAACTGGTACAAGCACCACAAAGAAGTGCCTAGATTTCATCAGTCTCATCCTAGGTGAGAAATGACCCAAGACTTACAGGCGGATCACCCACTAGTAAACACCGCTGGAATGTGATGCTGGGAGACCTGTAAAGAATTGTAGTTACATAGAAATAAATGCAAGACATACGAAGAGACATGTAAGTCAACAAAATGAAATATTCCAATACTCTGTGGAGGTGGTATTCTATGAATCGCCCTTCCACCAAGAGTTGGATGAAGAAAATAGAAAACTTTGTACAATCACTGTTTTAAATGTGTAAGACATCTGAAAAGAGGAGCCTGCATACATGTTGATATTAGGAAATGACCTGATTCTTTCTTCCAACCCTGACAAAAGTTGATTTAAATTTTTTTTTCCAACCATCTAATAAACATGACTATCATGACCAACAAGAGTTAGAAAGAAAAAATTCTAAGCCTTTCATGAATATAAGTAATACTGGGTATTCTAGGATTGAACAGGGAGTGCTCATATGAGTAGAGAAAGGGGAAAAAAAACTTTTTTAAAATTAATCACATGGAAAGAACCATGACATGTTTATGGCCATATTTATGGCCAGTTTCCCCTTGCCTCCATCCAAAGCATAAATCTTCCTACCAGGAGATATTTAAGTATACAGCCCTAAGCCAAAGGTCCTGGGTGGAGGACAGAATGCCTATGGGAAGAAAACAGAAACAGTTTCTGAATTGTGAGCGAAGGGCAGTGCCCTTTTCATGAAGGACCTTGGCAGCAGCTAATTTCTAAACATTTGGTGCTCAAAATGACCAGTAACAGAATCTGAAAATAACCTATAAATAAAGCTCATATTAAGCAAAGCCATAGATAGCATCAGACAACACAAACTAGGATAAGAAATGGGAAGCCACAACTGAATAAGAAGTCTAGGTGAACTCAGAACAAGCCAGAACCATTCACCAATCTCATGCCAGATATCTCTTCACATCAACTGCAATATATTCTTATGAAAATTAAAATAAAAGGAAAGTATGCATTTTTAGATTTTAAAGCTATAGGTTTGTTCTTCTGATGATAAAAAAAAAAGTAAGATAGACTGGGGTCGTGAACTTCAGAGGGTGAAGCCAAATGAAAACAATGAAATATAGAACAAAAATATTGGGCCAAACCATGGCAGCCATGCAGAGAGACAGTATTGCACATTCAGATGGAAAAGATGCTGGTGAGAGACGTGGAGGTCATAAAATTAAGAATGGAAATGAAGAATCAAATTCAAAGACAAACCCCTAAAAATCAAAGCAGAGATATGAGTTTTGTGTGATTCTTAATACTCCTCCCCTATTTTAATAGGAGCACGTTCATAAAAGCATAGCATTCTAGAACCCCCAAAGGAATCTAGCAGAATGATGAAGTTCACCCCCAGGCTAGGCTTGTTAGTTCACATTCCACGGGAAGATTTAAAGCTACTTACACAGAAAATTCTGGGAAGAAACCAGGAAAGAAATGTTAACCTTGGTAGAGTTCCTTGATGAAGTCTGTTTTAAATAATTAAGGAGTTACACATGGGCGGGAGAAGCTCATCAATGTCATGTGCTGAGCGCTCATCCCTTCCCGGCCCTCCCAGCGAAGGTTTGAGATGGGGCCTCCCCGCAGCCCTAACAGGGCTCTTCCCGAATGGGGAAGTGAGTTCCCAGGAAGCAGAGCTCCATGCGTGGGCAACTGGGCAGAAGAGGCCCTGAGTGGGCGGATGCCTCACTCATCCAATTTTAGGACCCACTCACGGTCAGGTGTTGAGTTACACAATCCTAGATCATAATACACTGGGAAGCAGAAGCGACTACTGATGTTTGGTCATTAGTTTTCTGACCAGCTCCATTTGATAAAAAACATACCTACTTACCAAGCAAACTTGCCACAATGGAGACAAGCCCTGTCCCAGCTCCAATTTCAATCACATTTTTATCAACCATGTCATATTGCTTAGCATGTGTTTCCAGGAAATAGCATAGAACAAGGGCCTAGGAAAATTGAGAGGAAAGGATGTTTGAAGCAATAATAGTAAAATTAAACCCCATAGATATTCTGACCTGAGCATGTGCACATCTGGGGATGAGTAAATTTGTGGATGTTCATACAAATCATTCTAGAAAATTATCATCAGAAGTACCTCCTCTGAGCTCAACATTTTGGCTGGGTAGAAAAAGTCCTCGTTGAAAAGAAAGGCAAAAATGAGTGAAACTACAGAGTGTAGTTGTTTAAAATTGACCATCTTTACATTTCTCACAATACTGGATGATTCCAAGTAACTTGTGAGGTTGTGATGGGAGTAGCTGTGGTCTGCCACCTTTCGTGAAGTCGCTCGTAAAGGAGTGGGTGTCTTTAGAAGTATCCTGCTTGTGAGCTGCATATAGACATCCTTTATGCTTGTTTAATTCAAACAGAGCCAATAAAATAAGAAATGAAAACATTTACCCTTTTCCTATCTCATAGTTATAAAAGCTGAAGACACACCTACATTTTTATTTAGCCTACAAATGTCAATAAAGTCAGAAACAAACTTAATTGTTGGAAGCAAATTCCCAACACTCCATTTTAGTGTTGTCTAAGATCACAGAATAGAATCTTGCTCCCTATTTCCTTCTTCCAAGTAGAAAAGAAGAATAAATAAAACTGGGAAATAACTGGGTGCAGCAACAGCAAATTTGTAAAAATTATACCGACGGCCAGACAAATGCGCCGTAACAGTCCTTGGCCTCGGTAATTCGGATCTCATGCCCAGCAAAGTGAAAGCCTTCCCAAGAAACAGTCGCTATCACAGCTGGAATAAAGCTTCTTGCCATGATCTCCGCGACCACCTGCTTGTCATCACCATCTTCTCTGTTTTCTGAAAGAAAGAAAAAAAAAAAAAAAAGGCAGTGGCTTTAATCATGCTAAATGAAATAAGCCAGGCCCACAAGGTAAATATCACGTTTTTTTTTTTTTCTAACATGAGGAATCTAGATTCAAGGTTTAATCAAGATTTTTAAATTCTCAGAAAAAAAAACACTGTGCCCAGATTTTTTGGCTCTGTTGTTCTCCTTGTGGAGCTCCCGTCCTCTCTGGGTCTTACTATCTCCCCTTTCTTTCATAAGATTCCCTGCACTCTGCCCAAAGATTGGTTATGAGTCACAGCATCTGCTTTGATACACTGCTGGGTAGAGTCTTTCAGAGGCCTGCACAGATGTAGCCCATGGCAGCTCAGTATCCAAATGGGTTGCCTAGTAATGGGAACAGGGACTGTCTCTGACATGAGCTCAGTGGCTGGCTCTTTGACCACCTCCCTCTGAGGGGGGAGCAACCTTGCCAGGCCACAGAGGAGGACAATGCAGCCAGTCCTGATGAGACCTGATAAGCTAGGGTCAGATGGAAGGGGAGGAGGACCTCCCCTATCAGTGGACTTGGAAAGAGGCATGGGTGGAGATGAGGGAGGGAGAGTGAGATTGGGAGGGAATGAGGGAGAGTCCTAAGGTGGAATACAAAGAGAATAGACTGTAATTAATATAAAAAATAAGTTTAAAAATGTAAAAAAAAAAAAAAGCTTTTTAAATTCCTAGGGTTTTAGATATGAAAGCAAAAAGCAGACTGTGTGGAAGGAGGAGGGGATAATGGGAGTGGGAAAAAAAAGGAATGAAAAGAAAAGCCAATATTATATGTTACTTTTTATATGTGGGGCTAAGATTTTAAAGTGTAAATGTGAAGCTGCTTGCAGATATGACAGGAAAGAAGTGTGCAGGAGGGAGCAAAGGAAGGGTGATGTGGGTGAGTGTGAATGAACAGAGTACTGTGTAAGCATGCAAATATTATAAAGGAACCTATTTTTTAAAGATGTATTTATTATGTATACAATAATCTGTCTGCATTATGACCTCACACCAGAAGAGGGTACCAGATCTCATTATAGATGGTTGTGAGCCACCATGTGGTTGCTGGGAATTGAACTCAGGACCTCTGGAAGAGCAGACAATGCTCTTAACCTCTGAGCCATCTCTCCAGCTCTAAGAAACCTTTTTTTTTATGCTTACAAAAATCATAAAACTATTTCAAGTCCTATAAAAAGTAAAATCCAGTGAAATACAGATATCCTGTAAGAAAAACACAGCCCTTCTCAATTCAAGGTACTACTGAATACCCACTGACATTAGACAAAATAAACTAGCAAACTATTGAAATATCCTTCATGGAGACAGCAAGATGGCTCAGTTGGTAAAGGAGCTCGCTGCCAAGCTGAAGACTTAAATTCAATCTCTAGAACCTACACGATGGAAAAAAAGAACTGACTCCTCACCCTTACTCTGTGCCATGTCCCCATCACTCCTACCCTTAAAAAAAAATCATCCCTGCAAACCCAGCAGCAGAAGGCCCTACCCCATCCTCTGGGCACCCCATTCCCACTCAAGATCCCCAATTCCTGGAGGCCCATGGGGGCCATCTGGGGCAGACAGGTGAGACCTCTACTCGGCAACCCCTGGTGTACCAGGCAGCTGAGCAAACACAGCAGTGGTGGGTGATGCCCTGCCCCCTGCATTCTCTGTCTACTGAACCTCACCCCTACAAGCATTCCAGGAGGATGACAGCCCCCAGGGACCACCAGGTCAGAATCCTCAGACCACAATTCCCTTGCCTTGTCTTCTCGACAAACCCATCAGGAGAGAACCCCACCCTGTCCCCTGAAAACCCCATTACTGGCCCAGTGTACAGCCCCCATCCACAGAGGCCCATAGTGGCCACCCAGGACAAACAAGTGAGACCTCCACATGCCAGCCCACTACCTGAACCGGACCCCTGGGCAAACCCAGCAGGAGTAAGCTACACACTCTCTCAAGCCTGCTCTATCTCATGGGTCACAACCATACCTGCATTTCCAGAGACCTTGGGCCATCAGGGACCACCAGGTAAGAGTCACATCCCCACCCCAGCCAGTCCATTCCCCTAAAACACTCCCAACAGAGGTAAAACTGCACTTTCTCCCCAATGCTCCATATTCTGACTCATAACTCACCTTGTATTACTTGAGGCCAATACCAGAGACAAGTAGAGGGCTAAAGGTCAGCATAAGAGCACAAATATCAAGAGCCTGGGAAATATGACAACACCAGAACCCAACTATCATACTATAGAAAGCCCAGGATATCTTAACACAGTGGAGGAACCAAAAAAGAAAAATAATGACCTTAAATCCAGTCTCATGAAGATGATAAAGGCCTTTACAGAAGAAATGAATAAATCCCTTAAAGAAATAGAGGAAAACACAATTAAATGGGTGAAGGAAAGGAATAAAACTGTCTAAGACTTGAAAATGGAAATAGAAGCAATAAAGAAAGCACAATCTAACAGATTCCTGAAGATGAAAAACTTAGAGAAGAGAACAGGAACAATAGATGCAAACATCACCAACAGAATCAACAAGATAGAAGAATCTCAGGTGTAGAAGATATGATAGAAAATTTGATACATCAATCAAAGAAAATGTTAAAGCTAAAAATCTCCTGAAAGAAAACACCCAGGAATTATGGGACACTATGAGAAGACCTAACCTATGAATAAAATGAATAAAAAGAAGGTGAAGAGTGTGAGCTTCAAGGACCAAAAAATATTTTCAACAAAAATCATAGAAAAAAAATTTCCCCAACCTAAAGAAAGAGATGTCTATAAACATACAAGAAACATACAAAACACCAATTAGACTGGACCAGAAAAGAAATCTTCCTACCACATAATAATCAAAACACTAAATCTACAGGACAAAATAATAATAATAATATTAAAAACTGCAAGGGAATAAGCTCAAGTAACATATAAAGACAGACCTACACCTGACAACAGAGACTCTAAAAGCCAGAAGGGCCTGGCAGATGTCTTTCAAATCCTAAGAGAGCACAGATGTCATCTCAGACCACTTTACTCAGCAAAACTCTCAAACACCATAGATGGATAAAACAAAAAATTCTAAGACAAAACCAAATTTAAACAATATCTATCCACAAATCCAGCCCTACAGAAAAAAACTAGGAGGATAACTCCACCCCAAAGAGGGTAACTACATAAAACAAACAAACAAAAAAAACAATAAATAAATTATTCCACATCAGCAAAAACAAAAGAAGGGACACACACACAAACAAACATATGTACTAACACCACAAACATAAAAATAAGAGGAATTAACAATCTTTGGTCATTAATATCTCTCAACATCAATGGTCTTAGTTCACCAATAAAAAGACACAGGCTAACATAATGATTGTGAAAACATTATTTTTCTGCATACAAGAAACAAAGATAAACATTACCTCAGAGTAAATGGCTGGGAAAAGGTTTTCTAAGCAAATGGACACAAGAAGCAAGTTTGAGTAGCTATTCTAATGTCCAATAAAATAGTCTTTCAACCAAAATTAATCAAAAGAGATGGGGAAGGGCACTTCATATTCATCAAAGTAAAAATTCACCAAGATAACATCTCAATTCTGAACATATATGCCCCAAATGTAAGGGCACCCACATTTATAAAAGAAACATTGCTAACACTTAAATCACACATCGAATGCCACACTTTAATAGTAGGAGATTTCAAAACCCCTCTCTCAGTAATGGACAAGTCACCAAGTCAGAAACTAAACAGAAATATAATGAAACTAATCAATGTTATGAGACAATTGGACCTAACAGATATCTACAGAACATTCCATCCAAACACAAAAGAAAATACCTTCTTCTCAGCACAGAACCTTCTCCAGATTTGACCACATACTTGGACACAAAGCAAGCCTCAACAGATACAAGAAAATTGAAATAACGTCTTGTGTTCTATAAAGACCACCATGGATTAAAGCCGTTTTTCAACAACAGAAACAATAGAATATCTAAAAACTCACGGAAATTAAACAACTCTCTATTCAATGACCACTGGGTCATGGAGGAAAGAAAGAAAGAAATTAAAGACTTTAGAATTCAATGAAAATGAAGGTACAACATACCCCCAACTTATGGGAAACAATGAAATCAGTGCTAAGAGAAAAGCTCATAGCACTTAGATCATACACTAATTTTTTTTTTTTGAGACAAGATTTCTCTGTGTAGCTTTGGCTGTCCTGGGCTCGCTTTGTAGACCAGGCTGGCCTTGAAATCCCAGAGATTCCCTTGCCTCTGCCTCCCCTAAGGCTGAGATTACAGATGTGCACCACCACGGCCAGCTGCCATACTAACAATTTAAAAGCACACCTGAAAGTTTTAGAACAAAAAGAAGCAAGCACACCCAAGAAGAGTAGATGGTAGGAAATAATCAAACTCAGGGCAAAAGCAATAAAGTAGAAACAGAGTACAATACAAAGAATCAAAAAACCAAGAGCTGTTTGTTTGTTTGTTTGTTTGTTTGTTTGTTTGTTTGTTTTTGAGAAAAACAACAAGATAGACAAACCCCTAGCTAAACTAACTAAAAGGCAAAAAGAAAGTATCCAAATTAGCAAAAATCAGAAATGAAAAGGGACACATAACAACAGATACCAAGGAAATCTAAAGAATCATTAGATCTTACTTCAAAAACCTGTATGTCAAAAAAATCGGAAAATCTAAATAAAATGGATAATTTTCTTGAGAGATACCACTTACCAACATTAAGTCAAAATCAGGGAAACAATTTTAAACAGACCTACAACCCCTAAGAAAATAGAAGTAGTCATTAAAAGTCTCCCAACCAAAGAAAGCCCGGGGCCAGATGGTTTCAGTGCAGAATTCTACCAGGCTTTCAAAGAAGAGCTAATATAAAAATTTCTGAAACTATTCCACAAAATAGAAACAGAAAGAACATTGCCAAATTTACTCTGAGGCCACAGTCATCCTGATACCTACAAAGACCCCAAAGACCCAACAAAGAAAGAAAACTTAAGACCAATCTCCATTATGAACATTGATGCAAAAATATTGAACAAAATACTCGCAAACCAATTCCAGGAACACATCATCCATCATGATCAAGTAGGCTTCATCTCAGAGATGCAGGGATGGTTCAACATATGAAAATCCATCAATGCCCTATAAACAATCTGAAAGAAAAAAAACCACATGATCATCTCATTAGATGCTGAAAAGGCTTTTTACAAAATAAAACACCCCTTCACATTTAAAGCTTGGAAAGATCAAGGACACAAGGTGCATACCTAAACATAATAAAGGCAATATACAGTAAGCCAAAAGCCAACATCAATTTAAATGAAGCAATCCTACTAACATCATGGACAAGACAAGCTGCCCACTTTCTCTGTTTCTATTCAATATAGTACTTGACGTTCTAGCTAGAGCAATAAGACAACTAAGGGAGATCATGGGGGCTACAAATTGGAAAGAAAGAAATCAAAGTACCGCTATTCACAGATAATATGATAGTATACATAAGTGACCCCAAAAATTCTACCAGAGAACTCTTACAGCTGATAAACACATTCAGCAAAGTGGCTGGATACAAATTTAACTTAAAAAAAAAAAATCAGTAGCCCTCCTTTACACAAGAGTTAAACAGACTGAGAAAGAAATTAGGGGAAACACCTTTTATGATAGCCACAGATAATATAAAATATTTTGGTTTAACTCTAACCAAGCAAGTGAAAGACCTATATGACAAGAACTTCAAGTCTGTGACAAAAGAAATCAAAAAAAGATGCTCGAAAATGGTAAGATCTCCCATGCTCCTGGATCAATAGGATTAACATAGTCTAAAGTTTCCATCTTACCAAAAGCAATCTACAGATGCAATGAAATTCCCAACATGATTCTTTACAGACATTGAAAGAGCAACAATCAACTTCATATGAAAAAAATAAAAGACCCAGGAGAGCTAAAATAATTCTGTACAATAAAAGAACTCCTGGATGTACCACCATCCCTGATTTCAAGCTGTACTCCAAAGCAATAGTAATAAAGACTGCATGATATGGCACAGAAACAGAGAGGCTGATCAAAGGGATCAAATTGAAGATGTACAAACAAACCCACATAGCTACAGGCACTTGGTTTTCGACAAAACCATACAATGGAAAAAACAACAGTTTCAACAAATGGTGCTGCTCTAACTAGATGTCTACATGTAGAAAAATGCAAATAGATCTATATCTAGCACCCTGCACAAAACTCAAGTCCAAGAAGATCAAAGGCCCCAACATAAAACCAGATACACTGTATCTAAGAGAAGAGAAAGTGAGGAAAAGCCTGTAATTCATTGGCATAGGGACAACTTCCTGAGCAAAACACCAACAGCTCAGGCTCTAAGATCAACAATTAATAAATAGGACCTCGTGAAACTGAAAAGCTTCTGTAGAGCAAAGGACACTGTCAATAGAGTAAATGACAGGCTACTTATTGGAAAAAGATCTTCACCAACCCTACATCAGACAAAGGGCTAATATCCAAAGCATATAAAGAAATTAAGAAATTATACAACAACAAACCAAATAATCCAATTAAAATATGGGGTATAGAGCTAAACAGAATTCGAAACAGAGGAATGAATCTTATAGGAGAAAACAAGTAACAGGACCAGGAGCCTACCACTGAGGTCCTCTGAAAGTCTCTACCTAGCAGTATCAAAGCAGATACTGAGACTCATAACCAAACCTTTGGCAGAGTGCAGGGAATCATATGAAAGAAGGGGGAGTTAGTATGACCTGGAGAAGACAGGAGCTCCACAAGGACCAAATATATCTGGGCACAGGGGTCTTTTGTGAGACTGATACTCCAACCAAGGACCATATATGGATATAACCTAGAACCTCTGCTTAGATGTAGCCCATGGTAGCTCAGGGAAACAGGGGCTATTTCTGACACGAACTCAATGGCTGTCTCTTTGACACACACACACTCCTACCGAGGGAGGAGCAGCCCTGCTGGACCACAGAGGAGGACTTTGCAGACAGGCCTGAAGATACCTGGTAAGCTAGGGTCAGATGAAAGGGGAGGAGGTCCTCCCCTATCAGTGGACTTTGAAAGGGGTAGGGAGAAATTGAGGGAGGAAGAGTGGGATTGGGAAGGAAGGAGGGAGCTGGATAAGTTAATAAACTGTAACTAATATTAAAAAATAAAAATTTAATTTAAAAAAGAAATGCTCAATGTCTTTGTCATTAGGGAAATATAAATCAAAATGACTCTGAGATTCCCTCTTATACCTGTCAGAATGGCTAAGATCGAAAACTGAAGTGACAGTACATGGTGTCAAGAATGCAGAGAAAGGGTAATGCTCCTTCATTGCTGGTGGGAGTGCAAACTTATACAACCACTTTGGAAATCAATCTGGAGGTTTCTCGGAAAATTGAGAATAGTTCTTCTCATGATCAGCTATAGCACTCCTGGGCATATACCCAAAAGATGTTCCACCATGCCATGACATCTGCTCAACTATGTTCATAGCAGCTTTTGTCATAATAGCCAGAAACCTGAAACAACACATATGTCCCTCAACTGAAGAATGGATAAGGAAACTGTGGTACATTTACACAATGGAATACTACTCAGCTATTAAAAACAAGGAAACCATGCAATTTGCAGGCAAATGGATGGGACTAGAAAAGATCGTCCTGAGTGAGGTAACCAGATCCAGAAAGACACACATGGTATGCACTCACTTATAAGTGGATATTACCATATAGTACAGGATAACCATACTACAATCCAGAGATCCAAAGAAGCTAAGAAACAAAAAGGGCTCAAAGGAGGTTGCTTGAATCTCATTCAGAAAGAGAAGCAGACATCCTAAGTGCATGAAGATATGGAACTGGATAGGATATGCTGTGGGGAGGAAAAGCAAAGTGGGAATCAGACCTGGGGAGAGTGGGGACAAGAGATGAGAGGACTGGGAGAGAGAAGGAAGACGGGGGGGGGGGGGAGGACAGCTCAGAGACAAGCTGTAGTCCTGGGACAGGGTAGGCTCCAGGAAAGCTCTGAGGGTGACTCTGTCTGAGACCCCTAGCAGTGGGAGATAAGGAGACTGAAGTGGACACCTCCTAGCCAGGAAGGACTCCTAGTGGAGGGCAGGAACACCAACCCACCCACAAAACCTGCCTACAAGAAGTGCAGGAATTAAGAGGGAGCAGAGACTGAGGAACTGTCCAAGCAATGACTAGCCCAACCTGAGACCCACCCACAGTAGAGAACCAACCCCAACACTATTAATAATACTCTGCTATTCTTGCAGACAGGAGCCTAGCATAACTGTCCACTAAGAGGCTCCACCCAGCAGCAGATCAAAACAGATGCTGAGACTAGCAGCCAAACATGGGGCGGAGCTTGGAGAGTCTTGAGGAAGTGTTGGGGGACAGATAGAAGGACCCAGAGGGGATAAGAACTCCACAAGAACACCAATAGAGTTAACCAGCCTAGGCCCACAGGGGCTTACAGAGACTGAAGCACCAATGAAAGAGCATGCATCCGCTGGACCTAGGACCCCTACACTTGTGTGGCCAATGGGCAGCTTGGTCTTCATGTGGGTCCCCGGCAAGTAGATCCAGGGCTGTTTCTAATATGGACTCTGTTGCCTGCTTTTGGATCATGTCCCCCTAGTGATGCTGTCTTGCCTGGCCTCGGTGGAGGAAGATGTGCTTGGTCTTGATGTAACTTGATATACTGGGGTAGGTTGATACTGGGTGGCTCCCCTTTTCTGAGAGGGCAGAGTGGGCAGGGAGAAGTGGGTGCAAGGGTGGTACTGGGAGGAGAGAAGGGAGAAGAAAAAGAAAAAATAAGGTATTTTTTAAAGGGGAAAAAGATATAAAAAGAAAAAGTATAAGAATAAAAATGTCACTACCAAACTTATTCTATGAAGCCACAGTCACCTTGGTACCTAAACCTCACAAAGACCCAACAAAGAAAGAGAATTTTAGGCCAATCTCCCTTATGAACATTGATTCAAAAATACTCAAAAAATACTTGCAAACCGAATACAAGAACACATCAAAGATATCATCCACTATGACCAAGTAGGCTTCATCCCAGGCATGCAGGGGTGGTTCAATATACGGAAATCCATCAATGTGATCCACCATATTAACAAACTGAAAGGAAAAAACCACATGATAATCTCTCTAGATGCTGAAAAAGCATTTGACAAAATCCAACATCCATTCATGTTTAAAGTATTGGAGAGATCAGGGATACAAGGCACATATCTAAACATAGTAAAAGCGATATACAGCAAACCTACAGCCAACATCAAACTGAACGGAGAGAAACTTAAAGCAATCCCACTGAAATCAGGGACAAGACAAGGCTGCCCACTCTCTCCATATCTCTTCAACATAGTACTTGAAGTCCTAGCCAGAGCAATAAGACAGTTGAAGGAGATCAAGGGGATACAGATGGGAAAGGAAGAAGTCAAATTATCACTATTTGCAGATGATATGATAGTATACATGAGTGACCCCAAAAACTCTACCAGGGAACTCCTACAGCTGATAAACACCTTCAGCAAAGTGACCGGATACAAAATTAACTCAAAAAAAAAAAATCAGTAGCCCTCCTGTATACAAAAGACAAAAGGGCTGAGAAAGAAATTAGGGAAACAACACCCTTCACAATAGCCACAAATGACATAAAGTACCTTGGAGTAACCCTAACCAAGGAAGTCAAAGACTTGTATGAAAAAAATATCGAGTCTCTGAAGAAAGAAATAGAAGAAGATATGAGAAGATGGAAAGATCTCCCATGCTCATGGCTGGGCAGGATTAACATAGTAAAAATGGCCATTTTACCAAAAGCAATCTACAAATTCAATGCAATCCCCATCAAATTACCAACACAATTCTTTACAGACCTGGAAAGAAAAATTCTCACCTTCATATGGAATAACAAGAAACCCAGAATTGCTAAAACAATTCTCTACAATAAAAGATCTTCTGGAGGTATCTCCATCCCTGATCTTAAGCTGTACTATAGAGCAACAGTTATAAAAACTGCATGGTACTGGCATAGAAACAGAATGGTGGATCAATGGAACCGAACAGAGGACCCAGAAATAAACCCACACATCTATGGACACCTGATCTTTGACAAAGATGCCAAAACCATACAATGGAAAAAAAGATAGCATCTTCAACAAATGGTGCTGGTCTAACTGGATGTCTACATGTAGAAAAATGAAAATAGATCCATACTTATCACCATGCACAAAGCTGAAGTCCAAGTGGATCAAAGAACTCAACATAAAACCGGACACACTAAATCGGTTAGAAGAAAAAGTGGGGAACAGCCTAGAACTCATTGGCACAGGAGACAGCTTCCTGAACAGAACACCAACAGCACAAGCTCTAAGAGCAACAATCAATAAATGGGACCTCATGAAACTGAAAAGCTTCTGTAAAGCAAAGGACACCATCATCAAAACAAAACGACTGCCTACAGATTGGGAAAGAATCTTCACCAACCGTTTATCTGAGAGAGGGCTAATATCCAGTATATATAAAGAAGTAAAGAAGCTGAAAAACAGCAAACCAAGTAATCCACTTAAAAAATGGGGAACAGAGCTAAACAGAGAATTCTCTGTAGAGGAATATCGAATGGCAGAGAAACACTTAAAGAAATGCTCAATGTCATTAGCCATTAGGGAAATGCAAATCAAAACAACCCTGAGATTTCACCTTACACCCATCAGAATGGCCAAGATTAAAAACTCAAGTGACAACACATGCTGGAGACACTGTGGAGAAAGGGGAACCCTCCTCCACTGCTGGTGGGAATGTAAACTCGTACAACCACTCTGGAAATCAATTTGGGGCTTTCTCAGACAACTAGGAATAACACTTCCTCAAGATGCGGCCATACCACTCCTAGGGATATATCCAAAAGGGGCTCAAGTACACAATAAAGACATTTGCTCAACCATGTTTGTAGCAGCTTTATTTGTAATAGCCAGAAGTTGGAAACAGCCCAGGTGCCCCTCAACTGAAGAATGGTTGCAGAAATTGTGGTATATCTACACAATGGAGTATTACTCTGCAATGAAAAATAAGGAAATCATGAAATTTGCAGGTAAATGGTAGGACTTGGAAAGGATCATCCTGAGTGAGCTGTCCCAGAAACAGAAAGACACACACGGCATATACTCACTCATATAGACATATAACATAGGATAAACCTACTAAAACCCTGAACATCTAAAGAAACTAATCAAGAGAGCGGACCCTGACTAAAACGCTCAATCCCCATCCTGAAAGGCAAAGAGGATAGACATCAGAAGAAGAAGAAAACAGGAAACAACCTAGGAACCTGCCACAGAGGGCCTCTGAAAGGCTCTGCCCTACAGACTATCAAAGCAGACACTGAGACTTAAGGCCAACTGATGGGCAAAGTGCATGGAATCTTAAGTAAGAAGTGGGAAATAGTAAGATCTGGAGAGGACATAAACTCCACAAGGAGAGCAATAGAACCAGAAAATTTGAACACAGGGGTCTCTCCAGGGACTCATATTTCAACCAAGGAACATGCATGGAGATAACCTAGAACCCCTGCACAGATGTAGGCCATGACAGCATAGTATCCAAGTGGGTTCCATAGTAATGGGAAGAGGGACTGCCTCTGATATAATCTGATAGGCCTGCTCTTTGATCACCTCCCCCTGAGGGGAGAGCAGCCCTACCAGGCCACAGAGGATGACAATGCAGCCATTCCTGATGGGATCTGATAGAGTAAGATCAGAAGGAAGGAGAGGAGGACCTCCCCTATCAGTAGACTTGGGAGGGGCAAGCGAGAAGAAGGAGGAGGAAGGGTGGGGCTGGGAGGGAAGGAGGTAGGGGCTTATGGGGGGATACAAAGTGAATAAACTGTAATTAATAAAAAATAAAAAGATAAAAAAGAATAAAAATGTTTCATCATTTAACCTAATTTTTTATATGTAAGGGCCTCATCATCTCTTTGATGTTTACCGAAGTTGATATCACCACCATCTATCTATTTCTGCAACTCTAAATGAAGCACAAACTAACTGATTTGCTTTAAAAAAAAAAAAAACTTTGTAGATTATCACTGGCTTCAATTGGATTAAAAGAAAGATTGGTGATGGACTGTAAGATCTTGAGTTCTACACAGTACAACTACATAGTACAACTCCAAATGCCAAATGTCTTGATAATACATAGTAATCTCTACTTTGTTTCTCCTGGTTATTCAGAAAAACAAAGATATTAATTCTACCTAAAAATATACTTTGTAGTGTTTATTAGCATGAGCCATTAGGCTGTTATTTTGATCCTATGCATAGCATCATAACATCTAAGACTCCACTCTCCTTCTCCCACAAACACTGGCCCTCAAAGACACAGAGGAAGCAGAAAGATAAGCAATGGGTACTCTGCAGCAACAGTGCTGCCTTTCAATACATTTTCCTGAACTCTCCTTAAGCAACCATAAGCATTTACATTCAAGAACCAAATAATGCTGGCAATATATTTTATTTGAACTTTATTTTCATCTCACTACATGCACTTGGTTTGGAGACAGATGTGGTGACGATGTCAACACTCACTGTAGAAATTCTTTAGGGAAAAGCAGAAAGCATTAATTGCTTTCTTGAACTTTAACTGAGTTTCTCCTCTTGAGCCTCCTCGCCTCCTCCTCTTAAGTGTCACACTCCTTTGAGAAGTCACCTAAGGTGCCAGGGATTGATAGATGTTAGAGCACACCAAATCCCAGGAAAGTCTTTAAGAGTTCCGGGCTTTGACATGAGAACTTTACTAGTGGAACTTTACTTGTAGAACCTGTTGTATCTAACTTTGCACATTATCATTACTTTAAAGGTTAGTTGGCCATATTAGCGCTGTTGTCTAACAAGTGGGTGTCAGCAAATGCATCTTTGACTTCTCCTTTTGTCTTTCTGGGGGAAAAAAAAAGCGGATTATTTCTTTTTAATGTGACAACTTTACCTCCACAAGGAAATGAAGATTTAACCACATATATGAATGTTCTATTACAATTGAAAATTAAACTCCCAAAATTATAACCATTATTGATTGCTTGAAGACTCTAAAAGAGAACAACTCTACCCATCACATATGACAATTTAAAATAAGGGTTAGGGAGAGAAAACAGTGGCTAAAATGGTTACCATGCAAACATGAGGGCCAGAGTCTGGGTCCCCAGCACCTATGGTAAAACAAACATGGTAGCTCACCTGCAATCCCAGTGCTCAAGAAGCAGGGACTGGGTCCTCAGGACACACTGGCTACCAACGTAGCAAAGTCATTAAAAAAAGACATAATCAAGAAATTGTTTAACAATTATGTTGTTATCCTGGGTTTATCTATTTTAAACCCAGGATCCAAAATAGTCAGTGTCATTTTGTAGCGATTAATCACTGCTGACAGGGATTTAAAAATCTACCAGATGTGCTTGCTGTCCTGAGAACAAAAGGAATTACAAATATGAGGTGAAAATCAGCAAAATTCTGCCACATTTCACTTATGATAGAGAAGGATTCAACAGTGAATAGTCTCTGCTGCTGCACTGCAGCCTTTAGAAGCAAAGGTCTGTCTCTAGTCCCTTTTCTACCTGTATGGTCAATAGGAACAATAAATGTGGGAAGGTCAAAGCACAGAAACACACAAAAAAGAGAAAAACAACAGTTAGCTATGACAAGTGGATTCAAGCTTCCATTTGAGGGCTGTCATGAAAACCTGTCAGCAAAATTTAAAGTAAAAACCACCCCTACTAAGTAAAAGAGACTGTCATTCAATTGAATCTTCTATTCAAAGAAGAATGTCATGAGCTTTTGAAGAATGCCTGCAGATGTTTTAAAAGATGTTAAAGATATTTTCAGATTAGTAAATTGTCACAGGCTAGCACAAAAAAAAAAAAAAACAAAAAAAAAAACACATGACTCTGAATACTTTGGCAGCATCAAAATCTTTCTTCTTCTTCTTCTTCTTCTTCTTCTTCTTCTTCTTCTTCTTCTT